>NW_022145564.1:487500-610000 GCF_000002235.5 Strongylocentrotus purpuratus | reverse complement strand
TTCTCTCTCTCTCTCTCCCTCTTTCACTATTAACAGAAAAGAATGATTAAGAATACATTCCTACAATACGATGTCTTTTGTATACATCAGTTTCTGTTTTCGCTGTTGTTGTTTTTGTGTTGCAATTGGTAATTCGTACAATTTCCAGTTGGAGTATTTTGGTTGCAGTGAAAATACAGCAATTGGCACGAAACTATTTTGGAATAAATCATGTTTACGTCAAATAACAGGGATCTAGGAGTTTAGGAATAACTAAATGATGCAAGTTTTCATTCGTTTATCAAACGATCTGTACTCGAATTGACTCTATATAGAATACAAAATGAATGAACTCATTCGTATGCATCATTTGTATACTGTGTAACATCACACTTCGATTCTTCCATGTAAATAGCTCCACGAGGTGAAATTCCAAGTCCGTTTTCCGAACTACAAGTTCAATATCAATGTGTCTCAAGGGGCATATCCTGTATTCCTGGAAATCTGGGGGCGGGGGAAGATCTTTTTCTTTTCCGGGCATGTCCCCCTCGCAATGTATCCGGGATGTTAAGAAATTAGAGGCGGAGAAATTAGGGTTGGAGCAGACTCTACTTCCTTCATGATTCCCCAAACTTGTCAATTTTCAACAACAAAGCGTTCTCAAAACATATTAATGATGCTATTGATAGTTATTTTTGAAGATGCGACGATAATAATGATAATGCTAATAATAATGCTAATAATGATAATATTAATAATATTGATAATAACGGTAATAATGATAAGAATTATGATAATGATAATAATGACAATAATGATAATGATGAGAATTATGATAAGCACAATAATGATAATAATGATAATGATGATGATAATCATAAAAAATGATGATAATAATGATACCAATGAAGTAAAGATGATGGAGATGATGATAACAAGTTAATACTGTTCTCACCGACGAACTGATATTCAGATTCAGATTCGGATTCAGATTCAGATTCAGATTTTATTGTCCACGTTAAAAAAAAACCCAGAAATTTGGCCTACATTGGTAGGAGATAACAATGAATACCAGTATAAGATTGGAGTGGCCCCTTCGACCCTTGTTCTACCAATGTGCATCTCCATTCCATCTCCTCCACCAAGTCACCTCCGTAGCCTAGGGATCGCCTCCTGGTAGAGCTTCGGTTACCCCTCTCAATCCTCAAGACTGTCAATGTTTCTGTAATTCTAGTCCGAGTGACTAACATCCACGGGTTTAAATGACTGTGGTGATACGACCTCTGTCTACTTTCTATCTTTGACAGGGAAGGTAGTATTGTTTAAAGCGAACCACCATCCGAAACAGACAACATTGTATGCTTATCATGAATACATTATGATCGTTCCCGTAAGATTCTAACGAATTCATGTATAATCTAACATTAAAAGTAAATTTAATAGGTTTGGAAAGAAAATTAAACTGGAGCATAAGAAAATGTGGACCAGTAAAATGTCTGTCTCAACCGGATGTTGTTTAAAAGTGTACCCCATGTCTGAAATGAACGCTAACGTAAACAGAGAGTTATGTTACCATATGTTCTTGTACACAAATGATGAATAATAAATCCTAAATGCTTTTAGAGTATAAAGTTGGTTAGTTAGAAAAGAATAATGTTTATACCATTACTAGATCCAAAAGGATCATTGTAAGATGATAAGGCATGAGTTTAGTGAGGTAAATGAATATCTCTCCTGTGCCACCCCCGCAAAATAAAATTGTCGACCCAAGTATAACTCATAGATGCCTGAATAAATAATATGCAACAAAACACAAGCAAACTTGTCTTTGAAAAATACAATTACTATGTGATTGGGTATTCTGACTATTACGTCACAATGGACTCCTCGCTTACGTCATCGATGTTACTTCTATGAAAAAACAAACACAAACACATATCGGGTGACTGTTTGTTTCTATTTTAGGACACATATTAGGCAAGCTGTAACTTAGGAACGGAAGTATGACGAAAGGACTGCTTACACAAAACTTTTAAACCGCTAAGATGTTGATGCAATTAAGTTTCGTCTTGAGTAATCTTTTGAAATACGTTTGATTGATGAGGTTGAAATTATTTCAGACAGAAGAAATGTAACGAAATTTCACATTATTCTGTTAGAGCGAGTGAGTGAGGAAGATAAACAGAGAGAGAAAGACTGAAAAAAGAACACGCAGACGAGAGCTACAGGAATAGAAACGATGAGTATGGTTATGATCATAATAATGAACGAAAAGAAGGTATTGACTTTCTTGAAGAAGAAAACAATTCAAATTTGAAGACAAAAAATCAATGTTTTCCTTATTTCACTAGTGAAGTGTAACTGTTTTGCCAAGCACAATCATTATAAAACACGATAAATAGGCTTCAGCTCTTATTTCTAAGTTGTCCTTGTTTTAAATATTAGGTCTTCAGTATGGGGACGTAACCAACCATTGTATCGTTAAAAATAAAGTTGAGTTCAGGTCATGCGGTTGCATTGTCAAAGAAACGTTGTGGAATCGATCAGAAAAATTTGATCATCTAGCATAATGATGTATACTGCAAGGTTCTGGAATCATCAAAATGATAAGAAATTTGGCCCAGTCTTTGTAAAGTTACAAGCACTATACACAGAAAGATGTATATGGGACTACTCGAACATGGTATAACAATCCGTCCCGATGATGATGATGATGATGATGATGTTACATGCGATATTTAGAATATAAAGGCATTTGAAGAGCCATGTTTTTTCAGGGATCATTTTGTTATTTGATGTTCTTCCACACTTGCATAATACAATGATAACGCTTTAATACAAATTATGTTTCACCTCTTCCAAGAACTCAACCTTCTCTTTAAAGCTAGGCCTGAAATCAAGTCTGCATGACATCCAGGCATGGAAAGTGCAGTGTTGTTGCTCAGTTCATACCATGACCACATTTGTGTTAGCACTCAGTGATTTATTACAACTGAACAAGCGCAAGCAAGTCGTAAATCATATAACAGTTATAATTAAATCTCTTGGTAAACATGGTATTATTCGTGAAGCAGATTTTGATTGGAAAGCTAGAAGGGTCTAGTTCATTGTAAAGCATCCAATGAATTATGATTATTATTGTATCATCTTATTATATGTTGATGGCCACCTACTCCCTTTTTTCTTTCTTTTCCTCGCCTCTATTTTTATGTTTCCCTCTCTCCTTCCCTCTCTACCTCTCTTACTCTCCTATATCTAACCCCTTCTCTGTCTCTGCCAATCAATCTCTCTCTCCTATCTCTCTGTCTCTCTCTCTCTCTCTCTCACCCTCTCCTTATCCTATCTCTCTCTTTCTCTCCTATCTCTCTCTCTCCTCTCTCTCCCTCTCTCTCTCTCTCTCTCTCAGTCTCTCTCTCTCCTCTCTCTCTCTCTCTCACTCCTATCTCTCTCTCTCTCCTCTCTCTCTCTCTCTCTCTCTCTCTCTCTCAGTCTCTCTCTCTCCTATCTCTCTCTCTCTCTCTCCTCTCTCTCTCTCTCTCTCTCTCTCTCTCCTATCTCTTTCTCTCTCCTCTCTCCCTCTCTCTCAGTCTCTCTCCTATCTCTCTCTCTCTCTCTCTCTCTCCATCCACTCCCCTGCCTTACTTGCAGTCTTTACTTCCATCACACTCTATTATTTTGAGCCTTCACCTTTACACCTAATTGTACTTCTAATTTAAAGATAAACTCCAGTACTGGTAAAAAAAATAAAAAAAATTCTCACAGAATCAAACGAAACTTACACTGAATGTTCAAGATTACAAATAAATGACATGTGCCAAACAATTTCGGAAGAAAATGTATACTGGCTGAGTAATGAGCATAGAAAGACAAGGAAACCAAGGTAGTACCATCCCCGACACCATGTGTGTTGTCCCATATATAGCTTTCTATGTGAGTGTTTGTTACTTTACCAAGACTCGGTCAAATTTATTATGATTTTGATGACTCCAGAACCTTGCAGTGCACACCAATACTTACATGCTACATGATCAACTGTTTCTGATCCTTTCACAATGCAATCGCATTACCAGTACTAAAGTTTATCTTTAATAGTAGACTCACATGTGCTCCTTAATATTATATGCATGAATAATCTACGATTGCATACTGTTTACTTGTATTATAATGATTTATAGTGTATTTTTTAACATGTATTACTAAATACTTTTGCAAAAATATTGTAAAACATGCAGCTCCTGTGCCCTGCTGCGATGCATATTCCTTGAATAAATTAATCATTATTATGACGAACATAGTAGATGAATCAGGTGACGTTGTATTCAAATAACTCAAAATATTACTATTACTATTACTTCTACTGTTATGATTACTATTATTATTACTTTTTATTTGACTTTATTTATCGATATTACTATTACTATTATTTTACCATTTAATAATAATAATAATAATATTTAGCTTTTATATAGCGCTTAATACAAATGTCTCTAAGCGTTTTACATTACTTTATATTACTAGTATGATTAATATATACTAGTTTTACTATTATTACCATCATTACCAATATTACTAGTACTTGTACTAGTAATAGTACACTTATTTTTACTTTTAATATTACCATTTGTTATTCTTACTACTATTAGTGTCATCATTATCATAATTTAATTGTAATGATTATAATTATCATCTTTTTGTATCCATATCTTTCCAGTGTAAAGTGAAGGCATACACGCAGTGTTCAGGTGGCAAGGCTCGCAGCAGGGGACGGTGGTTGTGCGATTGCCCCGAGGGATATAGTTGTGACTATTCACCAGAGACTCGAGCGTTCCTCTGCATGCCTGACGACCCAACCAGGTACACAAGACGCATCATATGGTCTCGAGGAGTGCTATAATGAGGGTACGACCTGCTAACAAAAAGGGAAACCCGCTTTTAAAAAACGACCTGCTACCAAAAAGGGAAACCCGCTTTTAAAAAAACGACCTGCTACCAAAAAGGGAAATCGCTTTTAAAAAGTTAAACCACTTTATAAGAAACTCGTTAAAGAAAACTACATTTCAAATACTCAAACACTTGGAAAGTACAAGCTTTTAATTAACTTTTTGGTAATCTCATAATGGTCTTGAAGAATTGTATTAAAAAAGGTACGACCTAGTACACAAATTGTAAAATTAGAAGGTTACGGCACTCAGTTAAAAGTTCCCTTCTTTTTCTTGCTAGCTCTTAACGAATATTAGTAAATATTCAATAGTAAGGTCATTAAGTAAATAAGATAACACTTGTAGAAGTTTTGTTAAGTTGTAACATATCAGTTTATCTTCCATAATAGAGTATCACATGTAGCAAGACAGGTTTCACACTTTTTAAACTCTCTCAAGTACTTGTTATCGAAGTACTTTCCGAGTGTTCTCGCAGCATGTTGCATTTTATACCTTCAACCAAAATTAAAATGTTTGTGCGGATCAAGAAAGTTTGCTTCATGCAGAATATCCCAGATATATATTTATATATATTCAATTCCAAGGGTTTCTTTATAAAGAGGGGGAATTGACTTATCTACTTTTTAGAAAGATTCAGTTTAACTGAAAGATTTTGCATTATGTTGACACACACATTATGAAATTCAAAAAGCGTTTTAGAAAGTATTGTAGTGAAATCAAACACAAGTCTTATCTAGTTTTGTACATCATTAACAAATCAATACGTTTTTAAATGATAATAATGTTTCTGACATTCCTTTCTTGTTATGTTTGCATTATTATTTTGCAGCGATTACGATTCGGTTATTAACCGGATTGCCTGAACCCACCAATCTAAGATGACGGGTAACCGTACTTTCAACATTCGATGGATCCGTTAGGTCATTTATTCATCATATCTTCATTATTATTCCACTTGGTATACCTTCGCCTGAACTGTCGACCTTTGACCTTTGACATCTGTATGTGTTACATTAAAAATATACTAATATTTGTGTTCAAACACGGTTGTTCAATTAATGGACTCATGGCATAGTATAAATTCAGTTGATTCTTTTTACGGAATGTGGTCATCTCCCAAAGTCCCCAAAATAAAATTGTATTAACAAACTTGTTGTATTTGCACGTATATGAAATTATATTGCCTCTACATTAGAAGCAGAGGAAGGGGGAGGGGGGGGGGGGCAACAGTCAGTTTTTTGGAAAACTCCTTAATCCCATATGTTCTGTTTATTTTCCTATTTTGTAACTATTAAAAACAAATTTCCTTTTGATTTTGACCAAAATATGATGCCCAGAAATCCTTATTCATTTCAAATGTATGATTTTCTTGTATATAATTCCATGATATTTCTTGGCACTTTGCCAATTATTGCAAATTATGTAAATAATCAAGATGTTTACGTTTTGTCAAGCACGCATTTAGTTGAGCTATTAATCAAATTCATGGTTAGGAGAGTAGGCTAACAACGCACCTATTTAATTTACTAAAAATATATTTGTTCTTCAGTACTAAAATGGCATTGGATATGAAGTAGAGTGTTATAGTATAGTCAATGGCAAATAACACTTTTAGTTATTAAAGCGTCTATTAAAGTTGTTGTGTTTTTGTTCTTTGTTTTTATTTTAACTGTTTAATATGTTGTTGCAATCTATTTAATCGAAAGCTAATATTGTATATCATTCATTATGTCTGTTACTATTTAATAGCTCGGCCATATTTGTGTTAAGCAAGCCATTTTGTGAAGAATCTAAACTACTAAACCTATGGAAGTTAAACGTCATTGATATGTTTCCAAACGTGCAGTATGCATAAGATCTTATAACCCGCTACATGGCGTGACGTCATTTCGAAGGCATTGTTGCTTATCAAGTCACTAACGCATTCTTACTAGCGCGTAAATAACAGCGCAAGTCACTGACGCAGTCTTGCTAGCGCGTAAATAACAGCGCAAGTCACTAACGCAGTCTTGCTAGCGCGTAAATAACAGCGCAAGTCATTGACGCAGTCTCTTTTGTAGCGCCTAAATAACAGCGCAAGTCACGGACGCAGTCTCTTTTGTAGTGCGTAAATAACAGCGCACGTCACTGACGTAGTCTCTTTTGCAGCGAGTAAATAACAGCGCAAGTCACTGACGCAGTCTCTATTGTAGCGCGTAAATAATAGCACAAGTCACTGACGCAGTCTTGAGTTAGGTACATGACGCCTCGTGTGCAGTGGATGCATTACGCAATAGTTAGAAATGGCTCGATGGCTTGTTTATAATATCATATTCCAAGCAACGTCGATGAACAAGATATGAAAGGATGATTGTGTAAAATGAAAAAGTCAAATGGTTTTAATCATTTTAGCGAAGATACAAGGGATCTCATTGGTTCGAGCCCCGGCATGACATACATGTACTGAACGTGCATGTCATTTATACTCACAACCAAGAAGATTGGAAATGTGGGATTGACAAGATTCCAAAAGCGATCCTAAACATGCTAAATGAATAACTTACACCATCATGGGTATGGTGTGTACAATGTGTATTGTATTTAAAGCGCTTTGGAGACATTAGTATCAAGCGTAATATCATATACCCTCCAAGGCGTTAATTCTACGATCTTATCGCGGTTAACTATTAAACAAGGCAATAACATTACTAGTTCTGACCGTTCAATTCAATTAATGTCTGGTATCTTTTTCGAGAAATTTATCCTAAAGATTAGAGAAGGCCTTCTATTATTTATTAAATATCGATGATTTAAACTTCCAAAGCACAAATAAAAAAATAGCCCACTCAACATGGTCAGTCGAGCTTTAGTCCATACGTTGATTTAGATTTTCTAATAAAAATGCATTTTAATGTTGTGTATTATCATACATGGT
Organism: Strongylocentrotus purpuratus; assembly: GCF_000002235.5. NCBI lineage: Eukaryota > Metazoa > Echinodermata > Echinoidea > Camarodonta > Strongylocentrotidae > Strongylocentrotus > Strongylocentrotus purpuratus. The sequence goes on along the minus strand of NW_022145564.1, from coordinate 602,167 downwards.
GTATCTTAGGTTTGACATTGTTTGTGACGTAAGCATTCTTCATTTGTTTGCTCTTTGTTCATGGTGGTTCATTATATTTCAAAGAAATAAATGTTATTTGAAAATAAACAATTTTAAACTTTCAGACCTTTCCTGTTGTTTTTCCCCATCAGGTGATTTCTGTCCGTCCGTCTCTCTGTCTCTCTGTCTCTCTCTCTGTCTCTCTCTACCTCGATCTCTCGCTCACACACACAAACACACACTATCTCTCTTTCTCTCTTGGGTTCTCCTACTCTCTCTCTCTCTCTCTCTTTCCCAATCTATCCCAATTTCTCTTGACGACTATCTATCTAACTCTACCCCATCTCATTTTTTTTCCTCTCTCTTCATCACTTCATCCCTCCCCCTCATCTCTCTCTCTCTCTCTCTCTCTCTCTCTCTTACTGCGATTAAGATGTGTTCTCAATAAACTCAAGAAAACCTTCCAATTCAAATTTTAAACTCTCTCATCTCTCTCTTTTTTCTTCTTCTCTCTCTCTCTCCATTTAAACTCAGAAGACATACTTAAACTACTTTTCCCTCATCATCAGGGTCAACGAAAATTATTAAAATGAACAATAATTATATTGACTTTCTAACTACATTTATTTCTGGAGTACTAATTCAAAGTGGCATATATACTAATTGACACCTTTTCCGTAATAACCCCGTGGTGTAGTAGTATTAGACAGGTGTCAAATCGTCTTGCTGTTTAGATTCCATCCGCTCCGCCTTGTCCTGTTAGGTGATGAAGAAGAAAAAAAAATATATATTTTACTTCATTCAAATAAAAATTAATTCATTTCTACGACAACTCCCAATATATGTAACATATATGAGAGGAATGGCAAGGCCAAAGACGTATGTGAGGTACCGGTTTTGTGGCGTAGTGGTTCGATCACTAGTGCTATGGTCACATTACCCAAAAGTAGCCTGCTCGGCGGCCGAGCGGCGAGTTTTTAACCAATGCTGCCAGGCGGCTGCCCGGCCACCAAGCGGCGGCCGCCCAGGCACCGCTCGTTTTTAGGGCATCGCTCGGTCGCCGCTGAAGTTTTAGCGCGGAGTTAAAATTTGGGCGGCGCCTGCTCACTTTTCACTCGCCGCCCAAAATACGCTCGGTGCCTGGGCGGTCGCCGCCCGGCACCGACCTAATTGCTGGGCGATGCCTAATTTCAAGCAGCGACCGAGCAGGCTACTGATCGGTCGGTCGCTGCTCAGATTTGTGACCATAGCTTTAGCTCTCAATCAAAGGGTTAAGGGTTCGAATCTCAGCCCCGCACAACCGTCTTTTGGCTTGCCATTAATCCACATTTCCCACTCTCCACCAAGGTGTCACATGGGTACCCTGGCTGACACGAAAGTCGTTGTAGTTGGCTCAGGATTGTGAGCGTCTTAAAAATGGCGCCCGACTTGAATGCTCCCAAGGGAGTGGGGAATGTTCATAGATTTATGCCTAGGAAAGCTTTAATCCGATGACCGGAGTACCCGCATAGCGCTCTATAGAGTTGTATTAAATGCATTATAAACCCACACTATGTTAATATCATCATATGAAGGACTATTCCCCCACTTGATTTAGGTAGAAATGATTAATATATAGTTAACAACTTAATTATTCATACACCTTGTACATTTGAAACTTGCGTTTGTTTATCGTAACTTAAAGCCCCTCTAAGGTGTTAGGAGCCCCAACATATTTTGATGGCTCAATTTCAATTAAATTGTATCATGGAAGTGAAAGAGGATGTCATTTAAGACACAGTGCTTGAAGACGAATATTGATGAAAGAGTACACCATTTAGGATTTCTGCGTACAACAGAAAACCCAAATTATGTATTCTATTATCAATATTTGTCTTCAAACACATTTTGGGGAGGAAATCTTTGAAGAAGCGTGTCTTAAATGAAATGTTTGCACATTTTTGGGCTCCCAACACTTTTAAATATAGAGGGGCTTTAAAAATGATAAGTGAGCTTGTTGAATTCGGGCCTCCGTTAAATACTTTAAGATGTAAGCTCGAAAACATTAATCGGGACCAATAAGTTTCCATATACAATAAACAAAGAAAAAACTTGGTTATTGTATGAATAATTTAGTTGTTAACTATTTAGCCACAAACAGAAGAGTAAAATGATGTAGGAATGGATGGTAACAAATGGAATCCAATTTGGAATACGAATGTGTGAGAAAGGGGATAAGGAATGATACGGGTACTCAAGTGGGTGGAAAGAGAGAGAAAAGGGGAAAACCATGATAGAGACAAACATTAAAGGAGATAACAAAGACAAACGAATGCATAGAGACAGAGAGAGACACAGAGAGAAAGAGAGAGAGAGAGAGAGAGAGAGAGAGAGAGAGATAGAGAGAGGGAGGGGGACTGACAGAGAGAGAAATATAGAGACAGAGAAGGACAGAGAGACGGAGAGGCAGAGAGAGAGAGAGAGACAGAGAGACGGAGAGGCATAGAGAGACAGACACAGGGTGAGACAGAAACAGACAGATGAGACATACATAGAGACATATAGGCAGAGATAGAGGGAGAGGCAGAGAGAGACAGAAACAGAGAGAGACAGCGAGAGACAGAGAGATAAAGCGAGAGAGAGAGATACGGACACAGAGAGGGACATAGCTATTTGGGATGGGATGGGGGAAAATAAGACAGAAACAAGTTTAAGATGGACGCAAAGCATGGAATCAGGCATACACATACGGTAATGAGGTGATCGCAAAACAACAGAGGGCGGACTACAGTGACGGGGAAAGAGTCACATGGCATTCGCATTCGTTGATTCATGAAAGAAGAAGAAGAACAAGAAGAACAAGAGGAAGAAAAAGAACAAGAAGAAGAACAAGAAGAACAAGAGGAAGAAGAAGAAGTAGAACAAGAAGAACAACAACAAGAAGAACAAGAACAAGAACAAGAAGAAAAAGAAAAAGAACAAGAACAAGAACAAGAAGAACAACAACAACAACACCAAAAGCAACAAAAACAAGGACAACAAGAACAAAACAAGAAATAGAAGGAAAAGGAAAGAAAATATGAAGAAAAAGAAGAAGATAAAGGAGGAAGAAGAAGTGGAATTTCTAGGGGTGCATGAATACAAATGTGAATAATACGGTAAAGATTGTTATGGGGAGGGAAGAAAGGACTTGCTCCCTATAGTTCTCCTGAATATGGCACTGATAAATAATTCTCACCTTGGCAGAACGCGACATTGCCACCACGACGGAAACAAAGACAACCTGGAGCTGTTTCACATGCTGTAAACAAAAGAAAAAACGATTGCACCCTCGAGTAAATAATTTAGTTTTTCTATTACTTTATCAAATTTAATTTGCTGTCCTTTTTAGAACAATAAGAAACCCGAAGCGACACAAACATACGATTTACAATCAACGATTTTTTTTTTATTTTTTTTTTAAATTATCAAATAGTTTACTAATTTGTTTTTAAAAGAAAATTGTTAATGATAATAATTATGATAATTAATAATAAAGCTAAAAATGTTTCAAGGTGTTTTACATCACTTTGTCTCTCAAACGTATCTGACATGAATATCGAAATTAACGACTTTTTACAATAATGAAATTATAAAACACAAAATACAAAGTACCACAAGTTAGCAGAATTGGAACTACTTTAAGAAAAACTTACTAGTATGCATTTTCAATGGCCTCGTTAGTCACTCGTAATGTGCGAACATGACCATGAGGTATTATGTTATCTTAACGTATATGATTTACATGGGGTATACAATAGGACAGGGCTTCTCAATTTCCAGACCGTCCGCGGGGCAGGCATGGCAATCCGGAAAGGGTTGGGGGACAGAATCCACCCGTCCACTATCTTCTTTGAACCAAATTAATATAATTACGACCAAAGGGCCCCATGAATACCATACTGCGCCTCGTGTCGAAAATGAAGATTTTGCCATTAAATATTAACTGTACACAAGGCAGAGTTGTGACTTTGCTGATTATGTAAATAGTTAGTTAGTAATCATTCTAAAACATCATTTTGAAACATAATTATATAGATATGGAATTTCATGGACATATGCTTTATGAGATGTTCTATTAATATGCCACGGTTGATAATTTGTCGTCATGCCATGGCCAACATAATTAAATGGGGCAATTAAGAAATGTCTTCAGAGAAGGGGCATATCCCACATCTCGATCGGTAGCCTGTTCTTAAGTGTTGGGATTGCTAAGCGGAAGGCACGGTTTCCGTAATTTGAAAGTGGACAGACTGATCTACTGCCCCTGGCTTCTTTTCCATTAGCCTTTAAGAACACTTATTTAATATGCGCCTTTCAAACAATATTTCATTGTAAATGAGAAATGAATGTAAGTTTGATGTCAAGTTTCTTTAAAGACGGTTTGCACTAGCTTGGCCAGGGGGGTTAGACCTACCTGCCAGGTCACTGACAGGCGTTTATCTCATTAATTCAGCTCTCAATTAACAAAAGAAAAAGGGATCATGGGGGTCTAAGATGCACCGATTAGGCATTGTTTGCTATATAGAGGGCGCAAGTATAGCTTTAAGTAGTACAATGGGGCTTAAATGAAAGCCACGTCCTATGCAAACATTTAACGTATTTAACGTAATGTGTACGTGAAGCATGAACGCAAGGTACTAGTTTTTGAAACAGTAAGTGCGAAATAATAATTATCCTGATGATAATATAAATGGTAGATATGAGATAGGAACCCATTGACTTACCCTTAAACTTCTTCATGTTGGCCCCTCTTTTCTCAGCGAGTAACAGGTCCTGCATGACTGGATCTCTCTTGAGAAACATCAAGGCCTCAGCGTCCTGATCGTCGTCGAGCTCGTAAGGGAATGCCGTGGTCATTCCTACGACCATCAGGGCGATGAGACAGATGAGGAAGAATTGTGAAGCCATGATGTCTGGAACGAAAACACGAGATTCCTAATTATAGTAATTAAAATTGTATATAGCTTATTGAGCTATAGCCGAAAATGGAAACATAATTCGTTGAACACCAATTGAAAGTCCGTCCCATAAATTGAAAGTGCCGTCGAGTTAAAAAAAAAATGATGTCAGTCTCTCATCTTTATTATTGCTCTAGCTCATCTATTATCAATCCAAAGTCACCTACCGTTAGCAGATATAAGTCTTCTTTTTTCCTCTTTAAAAAGTAATCGTTGTGACAGATTGATTTCTGTTATCAACGTACCAATAATCTTGATACATGTCCTACATTCCAACTTTATGTACTCTTCATTAGTAAATAGCAGCGGGTTTTGGTGCCCCTCTTTTGGAAGATAAATTGGCAAACATGACATACCCGTGCCCATGCATAGTGTTCTCCGTTTTGAAAATTGTCTACACCCCCCCCCCCCTTTTTTTTTTAAATCCTGCACCCACCCCTTCTTTACGTGAGCGTGTACATGTCAAAGGATTGGAACTTGAAGTCCTACAAATGCAATACACCTCTGCCAATTTGAAACAAATTCAAAGATGCTATAGCTTAGAGTTCAATGGATGAATAGCATGCATTTGTTAGAACTATTATGTCCCTTACTATTATACAATGTAGCACAACACAAACATTTATTTAGGAATAAACACGATAACAAAGACTTTCGAAAACACAACTCGAAGGCAACTTCTGTAGAACTTCTGTACTCCTATAGAAATAGTGATCGGATTGCGTGATGCGTCATTATAATGTTCGCATACTTCTAAAGGTGGCAAACTATTTAAACTGCCTTACTCACTAGGTTGATTTTTCCAAGTAGTAATTATGTCACCTCCCTGACTTTTCAATTTCAAAACTCTTTCCGATCGTGTTACGTCCTACCATACTGTCTACTTACCGAGATTGATGTAGGGTATCCTTGATAGCTTGTTCTTCTGAGACCTTCTGGTAGTGTTCCTAGACGAGTTGTGTTGTTCACTGTTAACATTCAGCGTATTTATACAAACTTTCAAGACGTCCATAGTCATGGATGGACAATTAAGAAAACACTAATTAACCGACCTCCTATGAACCTGATGAACAAAGATTTTAGAAGAAATGTTTCTTGAGTTGTCATGAAAGATTGATTGGAATATGAAAACAAACAATGTTTACAGCCATAAACCACGGGCCACCTCATACCGGTTGTTAGATCAATAAAATGCCAAATCTAGTCTCGATATTTGTATTTAGTCAGCAGGGGTGCTAACCGTTATTAGAATATATACATTCTAAAGGTTTTTAGTAGGTAACGTACGGCTGGCAAAATGGAGTAGGCACGCCAGCATGCCATATTTACAGCAAAGTTTATGGTACTTAGGAACTTAGGTTTTGACTGCTATGTTTCATGTTTATGAATTTTGTTTTACATGAAAGGGATTGTTCTCTTTATCGACTAATAAAGAGGTTAAATGGATAATAACTACCTGACTTTAGTAATTTGCTATCAAAATATGAACATAATTTGGAAGTTACGAGCTTTTTTAATGCCAACGGCCTAGTCTGCTGAACGCAATAATGTCCGTCTGCGTTCAGCGGAACGGCGCAACGCGCTTAGTCTGCAAGCACAAACCCTGGTCAGTCGTAAAAGTGAGTCTGCACTATAAGACTACCATAGGCCAAGTACTGTAGCTGCTCCTGACACGAGCACAAACCCTGGTCAGTCGTAAAAGTGAGTCTGCACTATAAGACTACCATAGGCCAAGTACTGTAGCTGCTCCTGACACTGACACAGCCAGTAGGTAGCTGGGCTAGACTTCTCTCAAGGCACAATGATTTTTTTTTAAAGTGTCAAGTTAGGGTCTGTGCCTGCAGACTACAACGCGCTTACGCTATAACTATAATACGACTCATATCCTAAAGATACGTTTATTGGGAATCAGCACTGGGGGTCGCATAGTTATTGTCATATCTTTTCCTAGGTTTCACGCACTGAATAGCTTTAATTAACATCTCAGCAGGGATATGTAATACCAAGGCGCTTTATAGCTCCTTGATAAAACAAACTGCGTAATGGATCGTTTCGTTATCAGCTTATAACTAGACCTATAAACACGCGACAAATATGACTGACAAAGTTACTTCCGAACAAAATGTTGTAAGGGCCAATTGTAGAAATGTTTATATGAAATAAGAATAGTTTTACAACTGACTCCGATGATTTTTTTCTTCTCACAATTTGTTTGATAGATTCAATTACGTTGTATCTACGAGTTTGATATTAAATGTTTACTGCTGTTAGTACATGATGGTATGTTGGGTAATATGTGTACATAAGTCGAAATTGTAATCGTATGTGCTACGACATGCATGCTGGTCTAAAGGCATATTCTTGTTTGTATGATAATAATGTTATTACGATATTGTTATTATTATTATTTGGTTTCAAAAGCGCTTTTAACAAAGTGTATCACAGCGCTTATGAATCATTTGAATAATAATATTCTCCTCTCATTTTAAAACTCTTTGTGTTACTTTTCTGCCTCTTCATTTCCGTATTCCAATTTTACGATTACTTTTAAAATAGATGATCTCAAGACTATTTGTATCCGTTCACCTATGACCACTTTGGTCTTAAGGAAAAGGAAGAGATAGGGAGGGTGGATTTGTTGAGCTTTGTAATGAAGGGGGGAGGGGGGTATGTAGATTATGTACAGGATTTTGTTTTCGCTCTTTATGTTAACAATGTAAGAGCAGTGATAATACAAAGACACATAATGTACAACTCTTGTTAACTTTTGTTCATTCTAAAATTAACATTGATAAGTATTGTAATTGTAGTTTAAATGTAAATGAGCTGAGAATTATATCTTCATTGCATGATCTTGATGATAACCTGCATGCACAGGAATATGAAACTCTAACTTCTTATGTGCACTAGGTTCTTACAAGACATGGTTAAAAAGGTTCCAGTGTTTTAAAAAGTAAAAATCTTTCACTTTTCGGCCAAATCTCAAAATCAGTAACATTTTGAGGCATAAAAATATATCATTAACAAATCATTCTTCAGATGTACCAATGTCATTTTTTTTTAATCACAAAAGATATGTTTATTTCATGTATCTACCTTGTATCTGAAGGCCCAAATGGAAATCAGTCTTGAAACTGTTTGGAATTTTAACCGTGTATCAAAGAAGATATAAATTCATTCAATTCAATTCAGATATAATTGAAAACTCTAGTTGTATTTACAGCACTTCAGAGATGCTTGCACAAGAAAATTTACAATAACAGAGATACTTTAATGACATTTGTGGCGCCTCAAGTGTTTGTAAATGGTTTGTAACACTTTTCAACATGCTTTCATTTAGCTGCACTCATTTAAAGCACAGTGCACAATGCTGAAGAGGTTCTTTTCTCGGTTACATCGGACGATGGTGATGTAGATGTAGATGCCTGGGTCTCGACTCTAGAGGGCGCTGTTTTGCCTGCACTGATCGCAGTGAGGTCGTCTTTATTCGTAGACTGTTCGTAGTTCGGTTCGTTGATGATCACAGGGGCTCTGACTTTTTCATCAGGACATGTGCGGGCGTCATCTCCTATAGAGTCGTACAATAGTGTATTGGGACCAATATGGAAGCATCGTAAGCGTGAATAATTCCTGTTTTATTGTGTTTTCTTATACACTGTCGCTCATAAAGTTGGAATATTTTAGTTTTACCCCAATTTATGGAATTATTTTAATAGTTGATAAGCATAGTAGCATGCACATGATTTAGCAGTCACGCAAAACACACATTGGCAAATTGTTATTCAATAAAATCTGAGAGTGTATACTATTATCTAGATCTATTATTCTTAAATTATTTTTTAAATAATTCCATCGATTGGGGTAAAACAAAATATTCCACCTTTATGAGCGACAGTGTATATATATATATATATCAGGACAACTATCCCCTGGACCACCACCCCGGATTACTACCCCTAGGGCAATTACCCTGTAGGACGGCTATACCCCCGGGACAATTACCCTCTAGGATGAGTTTCCAATTGCTAACTATCCCCTAGGACAACCACCCTCCAGGGCAAATACCCCCGGACAACTGCCCCTAGGACAACCACCCTCTAGGACAACTACCCTCGGACAACTATACTCCCAGACAACTACCCCCTAGTATAGTTGTCCGAGGGTAGTAATCCTAGAGGGTGGTTATACTAGGGATGGTTATCCGGAGGGTGGTTGTCCAGGGGGTAGGTGTCCTAGAACCCTCTATGTCAATTAAGAGAGAGTTTATAGTAGGCCTACTACGAACTTAAATAAAGTTGAGTACAATGCATGGATTCACTATGTTGAAAGAAACAGTCTAGAATCAATTTGGCAAAGGTGATTATGTTTTACCCACCAAATGATGTATACTGTGGAGTTTTGGAATAATAGAGATTTAGGAAATCTACTCAGTCTTGCTGAAGGTCACATTCACTGCAAACAAATCGGTTATGATGGGACTTCACAAAATATTTTTTCATGAGAAATTTCTTTAATAATTTTGTTGAGTTCTTGAAAAGTACAGGCAGAAAATGATAAAGTTCAAACATTATTGTTCATCTTTTCCATTGCAGAACTCATCCTATTAAAATGGAGACGGACGATAGCTTAATCATGCTTGAATAGACATGTTTAAAGTAACAGAATGAATCGAAATTTAAGTCAAATGATAAATAATATATATACAAACAGTTACTAAACAGATGCTAAGTCCTGATTATATGCGTATTCAAGGTTCACGGTTCAAGGTTCAAGTTCAAGGTTTAAAGTTCAAAGTTCAAGATCACATACCTTCATCTGAAGCTGAGTCTGAAGCTGAGTCCGAAGCTGAGTCTGTGTCGTCATTATTGGTCTGGTTTGATCGAGCAATCACAAAGTGTGTCATCATCCTACCCTTACCTTTGATCTCCATCCCACCTCGGGCCTCGCATTCGAACCCTTTACCCTTGATCGCTCTAGGAACCAAGAAACAATTATAACAATCAAGCTTGGTATTATAAAAAGAATAAACATGTTTGCAACTCCTCTCGCAATTCAATTAAACGTCATTTTCAATTTCCTTATTTATTATATCCGATATAAATCATAGATGGATTACGCAATACTTCTTTGTAATGTCCGCACGTTGCAATAGGTGATATAGTAGGCCATTGAAATGGCCTTAGGTTGATATTTCGAAAGTATTTGCGATTGCCATGAATCTTGTATTTAAGATTAATTTTGCTCGTGTATATCTCTAACAAACCCCTCACAGTAACATGTTTCGTTTGTAACTAGCGCAAACACATTACGCAACCCGAATGGAACACCAAGGGGTAATATTCTGGGTAATTTTGCTATGAAAAATAGTATTTTTAAACAAAAAAATCACTTGACGTGTTACGTACAGTGACGTACACGGCAGCAGTAAAATATTTGACGAATTAAATCCCGGAGCAAATATCGCGTATTTTAATATCGACTCACTGTCCCACCCTAGTGTGAAGAAACCTCTTACGTACGCCTTACCTGTAGAAGGGCTAATGTGAACTCACCTGTAGGTAGAAGGGCTAATGTGAACCTTTCCCGGTACACTGTGGCTCTCCATTCTCGATGCCGTGTTCACAGTATCGCCAAACAAACAGTATCTAGGCATCTTAACACCCACAACACCAGCTACTACAGGCCCGGTGTGGATACCCACTCGAATCTATGTTGATGACAAAAACAAGGAAACAATTAAGAATTCAGCCTTTAAGGTATTAGTTTTATTTGCCGAAAGGCTTTGAAATCAAGCAATAGCGAAAGGAATGTTGAGAAAAAAATAAAGAAAGAAACAGAGAGGGCCGAGAGAGAGAAAAAAACAAACTATGAGGGGTGGACGTAACGGGTAAAAGAGGGAGATAGACAGAGAAAGACAGGGAAAGATGAAGAGAAAGGGAGAGAGAGAGATAGTGGGAAGAGGAGAGAGAGAGAGAGAGAGAGAGAGAGAGAGAAGGGAGAGAAGAGATGAGGAAAGATGGATTGGGTAGACGGGGAGGGGCGCAAAACTTAAACAGATTTTTTGAACAACCATACTTCTTCGTGATTATACTGAAATACAGACAAAGGTATTCCTAGTATTAAATCAGCATTTAAAGTAAGGAGGAGTGGTATCATCTAGAGAGAGATACAACTTACACAAATATACCTCTTCCCTAACAGTAATTTGTTTTAAAGTGCATACATTGACCTCCCTGTAATAACTGATTTTGAAACCAATTGGTGTTTGATGATTCTCTTGCCTGACTACTAAACAAGTATGTATATGCGTGTAATTAAGCAACCAGGAGACCAACGGTTTTAAGTCCTCTCAGATGGACTTTGTAATTGTAATGACGGTTAATACCTTAATTACCAAAGGGCAGGAGTGCATTAGCTTGGTTTCGAACCCGGGACCTCCCGGTAACGAGACAAATGCTCTACCACTGAGCCATCGCGTCCCCTTTAACAGTCTGAACTATACTTAGATACCGTTACTATATTCTAGTATCATCCTACCTGTATTATCTCTCCGGTGACAGGCGATGAGATGCTCTTAACCCCTTCAACCTGCCCGAGACCAAAGCATGCCACCTGTTCAGCATGAGTTTCATTAGGGATAGGCAAGCCTCCTACCGTCATGTAGGCATCCCCGATGGTTTCAACCTTAAATAAACGCAATTTATTTTAAAAGTGTTTATACCGTAAAATAACGATCATTAACACATAATGTTCCCCCTAAGGAATGCACGTAAGTATTGCATTTGTGTTTAATTCATGGTAACGTTAAAGTTTAATACTCAAAACCTAAGTGAAAATGGTGAAGGAAAGTGCTAAAAAGATAAGGCATTTTCAATTAGAAATTCGACTCCTTATTAAAGCAGAAAAATATCAATCATATGAGGTAATGTACAAATAGCTGCGAAGGTAGTTCAATTTTTTATAAAATATTTGTATTATAGGTAGATGCAATGATATTGCTAGAGTAGGTTCGTTTAATTGATCAGGTAATACTTAAATAATCACTTATTTATACCGAGTACCGAATACCCGTGACAAGATACGCAACTTATTCCGTTGTTAATGGGGGGGGGGGGGCGTGGCTCCTGAACTGTATCTTCTTGTATTGCTTACCTTATAGACATTGTGTACGCTGGTGAGCTCATCGAAGACAACATACATCTCATTGAGCAGATGAACAATCTGAATAGGATCACACTGAGAACACATGTCGGTGAAGCGAACTATATCACTGAAGGAAATAGTCACCTGCTGAAACTCACCTAGAGAAAGAGAAAGAGGGTGAGAGAGTGAGATAGAAAGAAAGAGAGAGAGATGGAGAGAGAGAAAGGGAAAAGGAGAGAGAGAGAGAGAGTGTGTGTGAGAGAGAGAGAGAGAGTGGGAGGGAGAGGGAGATAAAGAGAGTGAAGGAGGAGAAGATGTTGGAATGCATGTGTAGCAAACCACATTGTATAAAGTTAATGTAAGAAATGATCACTTACTGAAAATTTAACTACATAGAGAAAAGGAGAGGAGAGAGAAATGTTCAGAAAGAGAGGGGACCTCACACATAACTATTTGTGATAAAGTGAAATCAGAAAAATGTTTCGACCCCATACTCTTTGATCCTTTTCGAGCAATCTTAGATGATTTTCTTAATGCCAACGCCAACCCCAAAATATATTTCAATAATTAAAAAACGCACATTTGGTATAAACAACAACATATTTTTATTGATCGTCACGTAGCCTAAACGTAGTTCAACTATGTCTTTGCTATGATTTCATCTGGGACCCGTTTCACAAAGCCTTCTTTCAATGACACATGAAAATAAATCAGTGATCAATCTGTTAATAACCAATCAGAAGCAAGGATTTCAGTAGCTTATAACAAAAACTCTCTTTGTCACTGATGACAAGTTTTATGAAATGGGGCCCTGACCATTGATTGACTTATCGTACCTGCCTCAACCTTCTTCCCATCCCGTAGATCATTAGCGACCTCTTTCGGCAGCATTGAGTAGAGTAGTGTATCAGTTTTCTTCTTCTCTAGTTCTAGGTCTCTCATGAGCGTGCGCAGTTCTTCTTTCTTCTGCTCTAACTGCTTCGCCAACTCAACCTAAAAACAATTTATGAAATATAAATATTTTGCACTTTGTTAATTTGCTGGAAGTGTTTTAATAATAATAATAACAAATAATTGCACAAAATAATAATGTCAAATTACTATAATGAATATCAATTATAATTTCTAGAATTTAATGGGCGAGCTCTTTTTTGTTAACCATTACTTGAGCTTCAAGACGGCAATGCATGCATGTTTAAATTTTAATTAGATCGTGCGTGCCACTGGATTGCACAACCCAGTTCATGCTAATTGATCTTCATGATCACTTGGCTTCGTTGACGTTATTACACAACATCCATAACCATGCTTGACATGCAACTCATTGATAATCATAGTGATTGAGTGATGCAACTCCCCTAATACATGGGCGTCATTCCTTAAGTAATACCTATTGTTCAGGGGGATGAATGAATAGATCATCCCTTCCCCTGAACAATAGGTATTACGTAAGGATTGACGCCCATGCACTAATATATAGGTAAATTTCATTGTGAAACTTTTAGAATTTTAGAATGTGTATTTAGAATGTTCATGAGGACATCACTTTAGACTTGAATCTTGATGTTGCCATCAAGTTAATTAACATTGTCCTGTTTAGAATAATAAAAAAACACCACACAAATAGAATTAAGTGTGACGTATTTAGTAACCTCCGCGATTCTTTGTTGATTGAACAGGATGAGGTCACGTGTTAGATCATGTGATGCGATGTCTGAAAAGTGCATCTTCCTATCCCTTAGGTCATTCAGTGACGTCAGCTGGGGTGAACAGAGGAACACATAGAGATGTGAATCAGGCATCCACACCATCTGACCTGAGATTGATGACAAGGAAAAGGAAATGGGGAATTTATTAAAGGGAGTGTGTCATACTTTCATAATAGGTGGATACTCTGCTATTTATTGACTCGTTACTCCTCTTCTTTTTAGGGTATTTCTTTTTCCTTTTATTTTTTCTTCTGTATTGTTTTGTCCCAAATTGTATTGAACTCGTGCAATCATTTGTCAAATTACTGCCCTCTTACATTTGATTATGTACGTCTCTCTAAAGTAAACATATTCTGTCCCGGTCATTTGTCCACGTCTACCGGGAACCTTTATGTACTTTTACCCTTCCTCCTTTATTCAGCTGCTTCTCTTTCTAGAACTGTCTTTCTCCCTATATATATATATATACGTATATATCTCCCCCCCCCCCCACCCTCACTCCCACCCCTCTCTATCTCAAGCTCATCATTTTTATTATCCTTTGAGTAAAAAATAAAAAAATGAATAAATAAAATCACCCTTTCAATGACCATGTAAAGCAAATCAAATTATTCCTGCAGACCAATTTATATTCAAGACGTAATTGAGTTTGCTAAGGAGCGGTAACCCATGCAAACATTGCTTTTCAAAAAGTTTATCGCTTTCAAGTGTCGAACGTATTATTAAACTTGCCTCTTCGTACATCCCGTTGCAATAATTTTTGTCAGTTCTATTTGTTTTTTTTTAAAAGAAAGAACTTTGATTATATTTAATTTGATTTCATTTTCTTTTCGTTGGAATTCACAACAAGTTTTAGAAATTAATAAAATAATTCGACATGGGTGCAAACACGTATGGCAGGGAAAATGAGCGCTGACGAAATTCTTTTCATCACGAGCATAATTCATTTTCATGAAATGAATCTATTCATGCATTACCTCTGAGAGAGAGGACCGGCATGTTGGGAGCCATGGCTTCTTTCTTCAGCGTCGCCATGAAGATCATGTTGAGAAAGAGAAAGATATTCTCCGACGTCAACTCAATCTCCGGGTGATCAAGGACTAAAATATCCTTGAGTGTAGCGCCTTCATCATTGATCAACGGACAGAACTGTTGCAGCTTTGATCCAGAGTGCATGATCACCAGGTCATCGTTGAAGAGGATGTGGTAGGGGAAGGTCTTGCAGAATGTCTCAGGATCTAGGAGAATCCTAGCGGGGATCTTCGGTTTGAAGTGACTGATCGGGAGGACACGTTTCTCAGAGATCTCGGGGAGACATTGGTCTCTTGCCACTTTTCCTTCGGCCAGACTTTCTTCAATCCCGTTGATATCCATTCCTGAGAAAGGACATCGTTTAGCGGATCCGTTCCGAGCGAGAACCAGATTATTCTTCACAGATTCGTTGCTTGGTGGCCGATAGTCACCCCCACCGATGAGATGCGAGGTCCCATCAACAATGGAGGTCCATTCCTAAAAATCCCAAAGAATATACCCTGATGATAAATTTCCTCAAAAGATCCCTGTTGTTGCCCCCCCCCCCCCTCTCCACCCTTACCTTTATGTCAATGTTATATAATTTAGCAACAATTCTTGGAGCCCACTTCACTTAAAAAAAAGAAGATTGTCGTTACTCTCTTCACATATTCAAAAACAAAAGTATATTAAGGGATATCCATTTCCAGGATTGAGTTCATATGGAATTGTAATAACGTAGTCGGGAAAACAAAATGTTTGATTTGAGTTATTAATGTATCGTGCGCGCACACCCACCACACATACACACGCACTCACCAACACACGCACACACAAAAACACACAAACCCACGCGTGCGCACACCTACAGAAAACAAATAGGTTAACCAGGATATTAAGAGAAAACAGTTTGCACTCCAAAGCAAAATGGTTAAAAATAATTCGAGACTCAATTTTTACCTCTTCAGTTACAATGCCACTAGTTCCCATCGGAGCTAGATCAAACTTGACGAAACACACGTGAAACTTGTAATGGTCCTTTAGTATCCCACAATACTCTGCCTGGTCATGTGATAACAGCTCGATGTCCACTTCCGTGTTAAAGATGATTCGCCCGACCGCTTTCACGCATCCTTTTAATGAAATTCAAAATAAAAATCAATGTAAATAATAATGAAGGTACAGCATTTCCATGAGGATTAAAGAGGATACTATTAGTATAATTATACGTAAGCTAACAATATAAATATAAAGGAAGCATATTAAAGATTGATAAACTGATATTCGGGGCATATATATGTTCTTAACAAAGAATAAAAAGGGGGAGAGGTACACAATAACGAAACAAAATGCATTCGAACTGTTTACATGGCAGACTACTATATGAATGTCTGCTTGAAGAAGAAAACAAAATATCCTGGGTATTATCATAATCCTTCAAAGTTTACTTTTTGGCCCCTGAGAAATATCAAGAAAGGCCAAGGTAGAATCATCAAGTCTACACAAAAGTGTGTATCTTCCATGATGTTAATTCAAAGGCACGGATACAGAAAGAGTTTTAAAAACAAATGCAATTGAAGTATTGATCGCCAATGTAATAGTGTGACTGTATCCTCATTCGGATATTACCGTAGACAATGCTTCCGAGGCCGCGACGATTTGAGTAGTAGTGAAGGATCATTTCATCATTCTCCAGCTCCTCGACTCTGAACGACGGGACGGTCATCTTAGGGTAGAGGGTCTTCATGTACACACTGTGTAAGAAGTCCAGGTTAGCCATGAAGTCTGAGAGGGTACCACCCAGAGCCCGAAAGAGGGCGTCGTAACCACATCGCATACACCATACCACCCAATACACACCGAACGTCTCCAGGACAACGTTACCGTCGACACCTACGACATGAAATATGAGTTATAAAATATTATAAAATGATGACGTAGATCCTAATTAAAACGCATTAGTTATTTAATTTAGATCTAGATCAGTCATAGATGTAGACCTAGAATTAGCAATGAACGGACGGACTTTGAGATGAGGGTGATTTATCAAATAACAAGGATCCACGTCATAATTTTATAAAACAAATAATACACAGCATTTTGTTCGGGCATTCGTAATTTTACCCACACTCAGTACCTTCTAAACAGTCCAAACACACTTGGCTATTGCCTCGGGCGTGTTAAACTGTTCCAGAGGTACCCTGTGCGGGTAATTCTTACTAATGCCCTCACTGCTGTGTATTATTTTTATATTAATCATTTCTGGTCATCACTCTATTTATACAGGGGTTCTCAAAGTATGGACCGCTATTTTAAAGGAAATTTAAAGAAAAATCTAAAAACTCAAAAGGGATGTAAAAATCCTGAAAAGTGAACATTATTTGTTAAAGGTAATACACAGTTTTGGTATGGGGTCATGAATTTGGTTCAAATGAAAATATTGGAAGCATAATGCGATCCTACAATTTTCAGTGATCGTTGTCGCGGTTGAAATCGAGTCTAAAGTTATGAAATTGTAAATAATACACTCTTTATGTTGTATAGCTCCCTCTCAAGGTCAAGATATTAATTAAGCTATAAAACAATGTTTCTTGACTAAAATCGACCGACTAGCTATTCCGGTTTTGAAGTTATGTATCACAACTACATATTCTGAGATTTTCATGGTCGCAACTACAATTGTACAGCCGTAGGCGCTATTTGAAATTGATCAACATTTTATATTCAATTTTTCTCGAAAGCAGAAGCGTTTTAGGGGCTAACTTTTTGTGGTTATAATACATTCACAGGGGCATCCAAATATATCCACCCAATTTTCAAAATTTCCCAAAACTTTGTATTACCTTTAAGCTTTAGAAACATCCAGATGGATAATTCATTAATGTGGGCATCATACCATTGAATGTTTTCCAGTTGAAGTTTCAAGTTTAAAGGGCGTGTTCTGCTATTGTTGAATGAGATGGAATGTTCAACCTGAGGGCTTGTTGTTCTCTTTGAAAGGAACACACAATGTGGGTAATGCAATTTGAATTTTAACGGATGGATTAGAGTTTTTATCGCTCACGACGGCTATACGGGAACCCTAAGGCGGACCCCTGGACCCCATTATTGAAGATATAAATGATTCCCAAGACAACCCGCTGTTGTATAAAATGATATTAATAGTCCCATATTTATGAAATCATGAATTCAAAATGGGAGAATTCTAATGGGGTTTATGTTAACGAGACGGATCTTTAAAAGGAAAAGGGGGAACGAACGTATTTTAGTTCTCTCGTGCAAACCCGTTCGCTTTATTCTCGATACTGTACAATTACACTATGATGATGGGGGTAGCTGACGGCTGCACTTTCCTTTGCCACTACACCACCCTCTTCTGTTTGATTTGATCACAGAGGCAATTAAAATTAACGAGCATCGAATACAATTTGAGGAGTAAACAAGAAAAGGAGAGGAAGATGGAAAGGAATATAAAAAATGAAATAATTTGTAATTTGATTATTCGACCCTTTCGACAGCCGTAACTATTAAACACTGCCCACTTGCATTTTGTTCAATCTATTCAGACTGGTGCCGGCTGAACGTTTCCAATCAAGCTAGAGCAATCAATGCTGTGTACATTTATAATATTATTTGCTCGCTTGTGTTATGTTTACATAACGAAATGGATGTAAAAAGAGGGTCTCTACCTTACTTTATATTTTATTTCATATCCCCTCTACCTAACTTGACTTTTACGACTTTTATTTGTACCTTTAAATGTGTTATTTTTTTATAATGACGGTTCTTGGAATTTATTGCTATATAGGGATAGTGATGTTTAGATAATTACTCCACTGATAGACTCGCAGGTCCATTATAGTACACCAAGGTCTTTCCAATATAAAAGTATTTTCTATCTTAAATTTCTGACTCGCCCAAAACACACCCAGTAATTGATTTGCAGGCGATGTGGTCAAGCATCAATAATTTATTTACAAAATGGACAGTCCTCTTTTTAACTGTACAATTAAGTTAGTTTATCAAGTCGTGTCAGGAAAATTACAAGGACGGTGTAATGAGAAACTACTGAGAGAAGACAAATACAAATTGAAAGCGCATCATTTAATGGTGGATTGCAATCATTTGACGCTTGATCATTATTATACGAAATTTGCTAAGGAGTGTATTATCATGTATTGGTTAAAAGGCTAACACATGTGACATTCAGTAAGTTGTTTAGTGCACGAGCATGCAATTCCATTTAGGTTTGACCCACCTAAACCATTTGATTTATACGACTGTGATGAAAGCTGGTCGGCCTAAAAGTGGCCGACGCTTCTAGCTCCCGGAAACCCAGAGCACCAGAAACATACCCAGTTTTACACATTCTAACCTTGCTGCAAACCTATGAAAATGGAAAATAAAAAGGGGATATTTACTGAATTTCTATCGCGAAAAGTCTGGTCACGTATACGGCCGTAGACCGTCAAACAATCATGAGAAAAAGAGTGGCAATTCCTCATCTCTAACGATGTATTGATTCCCGTGGAAAATTAAAACGAATTCTGATAAAACTTATGTGAGCTCTGCATGTCCGATTACAAATGGCTCATTGTGATTATGGAACCCTTATTTCCAGCTTATCTACCTTCGTATATCACTCAAAATTACAACATGTTACAGCACATGACTGACTCGAGCATGTCTATCATCAAGATTTCACCTTGCAAAATAATTAATATTACATCAAGACTCGAGGTCGCAGCCTAATGCAATTGCATGGTATAACAATGAGCATGGTATAACAATGCTTTGTAGGATATTCCATTGCGAGACCCTATTAGTAGCTACCTTTTAGTAGCCTGCAAAATTGCGAATTAAGCCGAGACATTGCATAGATTTATGACTAGTTTTTCATAATTTTTGTCTTAAAAATTTCGCCATATATTATATAAGTTGCAAAACGTACACAATAGCATGACCAAAAATCTTGCGCCACAATGTACTGATACAGCAGACTCTCACCGAGAGCTCTAGTGGGCCAATCAAGTGGTTCACTGCATCTCAGAATGAATAATAAACAGCAACAAACTTAAAGGTACTATGTCCCTTTTGCAGCCAAGCTCAAATTCTTTAGAACTTTGCAGGAATTATGAATATGTCATGTAAGTCCTATCTGTGAAATTTAAATGTTAGTAGTGTCCCAATATTCAAATTATGCAAGGAAACATGTTTACTTGCGAGACTTCACTGTCACTGACACTATTAAGTGACTGACTGGCTTTTTTCTTCTTTGATAATAACATACTTAAAATGAGCTGTAAAGGGTACATGAGCATTTGTCTACATCAATAACCCACTTCTTGTGATGGCCAAAATTTAACTAATTGAATCTTTGCGCAGCATAAAACGTATGACCATTCAGTACAATGGTCTGAAAATCAAGACTATTACTTATTGGCTCTATAGCTCCTAAGGCGATTTGAAAACTAATAGTCGTTATTTTCCCACTTGAAGACATTTACAAGCCCCACCTTTTTAGGAAAGTTCTAAATTAGTATTATCTTTCAAATGCTGTTGGAATTTAACCTTTTAATTGTTTGGCCTGCAAATGGGACATAGTACCTTTAAACACGAAATGAGAGTCTAAAACAAAATGACGTCACTTCAAGGAGGTCTCGTAACTCTTGGGCAGTCATCAATACTTTATGTATCGCTTAAAAGACTTAACCTTTCAATGAAAATGGACGTTGCTCGTGGGTTCAAGTTCATTAAAAAATCGCATTATTATATTGCTGCGAATGGCAAGAAAATGGTCATTGTTATTTTAAAAAACGTGCATATATTTTGTTGACGCATTCTAAAGAACTTGCTCATTTCTACTTACCTAAACCTCAAATGCGTTGCACCCTGACAAAAGCTCGCACAAACTCGGTTTTGCTTTGCTTTGCTTTGCGTTGCTTTGCGTTGTTTTGCGTTGCTTCGCTTTGCTTTGTTTTGCTTTGCGTTGCGTTGCGTTGCGTTGCGATGCGTTGCGTTGCGTTGCGTGACTTTGCTTTGCTTTGCGTTGCCTTGATTTGCTTTGCTTTGCGTTGCCTTGCTTTGCTTTGCTTTGCGTTGCCCTGCGTTGTTTTGCGTTGTTTTGCGTTGATTTGCGTTGCTTTGCTTTGCTCCTGCGCGGGATTATGTCCCCTTGCTTTAAATTAATAGGGCACGATCGTTCAGTCCATGGATTTATTATCAATAATCAAGATATCGATTAATCCATTTGCATGAACCACGTAAATTGAGGTTCGTCTGAATCCACTTCTTTCTAGCAGAGAGTCTAAATCGTATATGGATTCAAAACTTGAAGTGAATTGGACTGCAAACTAATCTTTTTGATTGACGGGTACTCTCTTACTTTAGACATTACGATATACCTAGTTCAAGGGCAACCTTCATGTCCATTATCAACCAGAGGAGCTTGTCACTCTAGCGAGGGGACCATGAAGACGTACATACAACTAAGATCTTTATCCTTACTATATATATGACCTTGTTATGACAAGTACTTCGGGATTAGTATGTGGCAGGTGAATAGCGTTACGAGTGTTCTCTTGGGAATGTTTTGATCATATGCTTTTAGACATGTATGCATTAACTATGACCTTCTCTCGTCAGAATGCACATTTTTAAGAAGAGAGAACGAAAGATGTAAGTGTCAGTTATATCATCAACATGTTGACACTGAAGCAATGCATTTAGTTTATTTATCATCGTTATTATTGTTGTTTTAATTATTGTTAGTAGTAGTTGAAATCATTATCATTATTATTATTAATATACTCATTATCACTGTTAGTATTATTATTATCATTATCATAATAGTTGTTTTTATCATCATTATAAGTTTGTAGTAGTAGTAGTAGTAGTAGCAGTAGTAGTATAAGTAGTAGTAGGTGTAGTAGTATCAGTATTACTATTCTTATTGCTGTTGTTGTCATATACTGTCATTGTTATTGTTATCATTATCTATAATAATTAATGATATTCTTTATTTGTATTTTTTGCTAGTCGGTGAACCTAACAACGTTGACTTGGACTTTACATACGCGTTCATGGGATATGATTGCTTTTAACAAGCAAGCGTCTTTTTATTTCTTTATATATTAGATGTCGTCAAATAGCAAGTCCCTGATATGACAGACAAAACAAAACCAACCATGATTGATCTTATAACAATAATTAAACAAATTCAAGGGGAAAAACAGGCGGAACAAAGAAAAGAACCCCTGTTGCTATTTGCAGGTTAATTTAATCAAACTCTCTACTGTTAAGGCTTGTCAGTTCACCTTGACTTGACCTTCTACTTTCACTGTCACCATCCCGAGACATTGTTTTAAATGACCCTCACAATATTCAAAAGCCAGATCTGATTATAGTATAGTTCTTATCAAGCATCGGGTTGTGAAATAAAGTTATATCTTAAGTGTTACTCGGTTTCTCTTTTACCGAAGAAAGCTTAAAATACGTAAGCGATAAAAGAAAAAGCGTCGAGTAAAACAAGATCTGACGTAGGAAAATCTGCCGAACATATTATATTGTCTTATAAGAGATAACTCTCTTTCGCGAAAATATCTTACAGCTTGCTTTATAAATTCGAAGTAGCTCACAATATCCTATTCATGTTATAAAGTATACTTGATTTTGTTTGTAGCCATGTTGTTTGTCTTGTTATTTACTATGAGATGATTTTTGGAAATAATATTTAGCCCTCCACAGCTACTTTATTAGTGAAAGTCGCGATAACAAATGAACAATCATAAAGTTTCATATCTTTGACTCACTTGGTTTCAAGTCGGTTCTCTCTTTTTTGTATACAAATACAAAAGGAATTTACTACCACTCAATAACAAATGTTCTATACATACCACACAAATTATAAATATATCTGCATTATCATGATATCGACGCCCTTTTCTCCTTTCCTTTATACCAAATACAAAAACCCTGCATCTCAGTTTTTCTGAAAACAATTTGTTGCTTTATCAATGCTTCTATGCAGCTGAGTGCACCATTTCTCCTTTAATAATAATAAAAGTGGATTCTTGTATAGCGGGTGTGTATGTCAAACTTGACACTCCTGGCGCTCCACATCTTTCTTTAAAACGAAATATAATATCTTCTCTTGTTAACATGTACGTTCATACAGCAATTATCATGCTGTTTCATTATCTCGTTTTCTATGAGGAAATGGGCTACAACCATCATATTCCTTTTCATTTCTGGCCTTCATCTTCTATTCAGGAATAATAAATGAGATCTTCAGAAATCGGCTTGGCTTTTCATATCTTGCATTAATGCACACATTTCAGATCGCTAGGCCACAATTGTGATGGATATTATTATTATATCTTATGTATTTGTGGAATACATCTCCTCAAGATAATATCTCTATGAAGGGTTATATTGTGAATTTAAAAGCTTCTGTCGACAGCGCCATTATGGCAAAATCTGAAGATAAGCCGTAGCAAGTATACTTCAAAGTGATACTGTCATTAAAAGACGCATCGAGAGTTTTATTTTCTTCTTCTTCTTCTTCTTCTTCTTCTTTGTTCTCCTCCTCTTTCTTTTTGCTCTTTTTCTTCTTTTTCTCCTTCTTCTTCTTTTTCGTCTTCTCTTTCTTTTTCTTTTTCTTCTTCTTCTCTTTGTTCTTCTTCTTCTTCTTCTTCTCCTACTTCTTCTTCGTCTTCTTTTGCGTCTTCTTCTTCTTCTTCTTCTTCTTCTTGCAAACGTACGAGATATGACGATTGCAATCAGTGCAACATACTATTTGTGAATTTTTCCCAAATTACCTAAATTACTAATCTAATATATTTGGAATTGATAGCGTTGAATATAATTGATCTACTGGAAGTATATCACATAATTATCAATATATCAAACAGTTTGTTCTATCCTCCCGATAGTCAATTATCTATATCATAATGATGAATTAACAACAAAGTTCCGTTCTCGAGCTTGTTAATTGGCTTAATTTCAGTGATGGAATCCTGCTCCCATCCCTGATGAATGTCCACCTCTCATTACGTGCTAATTGACTTGTTAAAGCGAAGGTGATTTACTGGGTAGGCGTATCCCTTGTTGATTACTAGACGTAGAGGTGACTTCGTGATCCTCTTCGCGCTAATTACTCACTCCGGCTTGGGGGGGGGGGGGGGGGGGGGGTGGAAGGACAGAGTGCTTATACCTCTGCTTTTACCTGATCATGACAATAATTTTGTGTGAATAGCAGGTCATATCACACAATAGTTATAGATATAGTAATATCCTGTTGTAATTTATATGTAAAGGGATAGTTGAGTCCTGTTGCAGAGGGCGCTACACAAAATATTTTGTGAGATAATGAAAAAGTGAGTGTTAAATTTGAAAGAAAATACAATTTAAATGACATAATCATCTTTGTTTGATAAAATTTGAAAAATCGCGCCGACCGATATTTCGCTCCGTTTGGGGGGGGGGGGTATGGGGGTCAATGAGCACTACATTTTTTTTTCATTTGAAAAAAGTGCCGACAAATATTTATTCATTTATTTATTTATTTATTTATTTTTATTATTTTTTATTTATTTATTTATTTATTTATTTTTTTTTTGATTTATTTATTTTTATTTTTTTGTATTGTTATTATTATTATTATTATTATTATTTTTTTTTTTTTGGGGGGGGGGGGGGAGAAAGCACCCCAACAACAGTTTTCCTTTTGTTTTCTTCTTTTTGGCCAGCCCAAGGCCCCCCCCCCCCCCCCCCCCCCTAAATCCGCCCCTGATGCGAACGGCTCTTAGGTGAGTTGTTTTTCTTCCGATTATTGCTTCTGAATTATATATCAACATGAATATGGATATAACATGAATTGTTTTAAAACTTGATGATAAATTGTTGAAATTTTATAAATAGCCGTTTTGTGGCTCGGTCTAGACAAGTTGTGCTAGTCGTGTAGTCCCGTCTGTACTGCATTGCCTGGCAGGGAATAGGCCATTTTCGTAATGTAATCAATTTTAATACATAAGTCTTTGTGAAGTTCCTCAATAGAAATTATTTCATTCACCTGTCTAGTATTCGCAATAGTCAGAATGCAAACTGTATTAAGTGTGGCAAGAACTAATGTATGCAGATTGGATTCTGTCTATTTAAATACTATTATTTTTATCAGGTGAATGAAATAGTTTGTATCGAGGCGTCATTGAGAACACCCGTTCTGGATTTTAGTACCTCAGCGGTCACCCCGCTGTTAATATAGTAGCTTCGCGATTTTGCACACGAACCGCAGATTCTCCGTCTGCAATGAGTTTGCGAAAACTCTCTACTTTTGAACTTACCCAGGACCTCTGAAGCGGCTCCAACTATCTGGTATGTGATGGAGTCCGGGTACATATCGAACTTGACAAACCGATCATCCACACCGGCTTTTATCCTAGTAATATCAAGAAATTGGGATATAAACTCAGAGATTAGATAAACTCAGAGGTCGGATGGACACACGCCAAATGTATTTCTCAGTGTATAAAATAGAAGTAGACCACATTATGAGTTCAAGCAACATGTTTTCGTCTGTTAAATTAAATCTTTGTTTCTCATGATGAAGAACCTTCCGATAGAAATCAACTTAACCATTAAAGTCATTCTGAATTTTGTATATCCTGCAAATATATCGACGGGTCGGATCACGAAAGTGTAATCAAACGGAAACTTAAGGAATACTTGCTTGACATAATATTTTACTGTAGGCATTTTATTAGCTTGAGACGGAGTCAGAACGTTAGAATTCGCTTCTTCGATTTTGTTGTTCTTTACTCACATATTAAACAATTCTTCGCAGCCAGCTCGTTCGACAGAATTTCATTTTATTTATCAGTCTATGCGTTAAAGTCTGGCTTAAAGATATCATGACAGTGAATTTCGTTTTGCGTCATTACTATAAAGTTAGATATAAGCTGAGACTCGTTTCCTTAAAACGAGTCAGAACGTCAGAATTCGCTTCTTCGATTTTGTTGTTCTTTACTCACATATTAAACAATTCTTCGCAGCCAGCTCGTTCGACAGAATTTCATTTTATTTATCAGTCTATGCGTTAAAGTCTGGCTTAAAGATATCATGACAGTGAATTTCGTTTTGCGTCATTACTATAAAGTTAGATATAAGCTGAGACTCGTTTCCTTAAAACGAGTCAGAACGTCAGAATTCGCTTCTTCGATTTTGTTGTTCTTTACTCACATATTAAACAATTCTTCGCAGCCAGCTCGTTCGACAGAATTTCATTGTATTTATCAGTCTATGCGTTAAAGTCTGGCTTAAAGATATCATGACAGTGAATTTCGTTTTGCGTCATTACTATAAAGTTAGATATAAGCTGAGTCTCGTTTCCTTAAAACAGTATTCTGCTTTTATCCAATGCAACATACACTGTCCCTTCATTTCAATGATTTTCCAGCTTCTTCCCTAGGGCATCAAAATCATCACACTTATACCTATAGCCTAGCTTATCGATCAGTATATATTGATTTTTTGATTTGCAGGAGAAGTCTACCTTGACAACTTTGGTTTATTAAAAGCAGAAAAATTAGAAAAACGACAAGTCCGGGCAATTACCTTATTTTCTCCCATGTTTCGTTGCCCCATTTCTCCGTAACGAGATCTTTGATGCTTACGTTCACACTTCCATACTGTAAAGATATAAAACAATATTTTATATTAGTGTTTGCTTTTCAAAATAAGATTTAGATAACATTTCATTACTAAGAAAGAAGCACATCACCAGTATAAACCCCAACTTAAGAGGGCCGAACGAGTGGAGGGGGGGGGGGGGGGATTTGTAATTGCAGCCCCTCATGATGTAGACCTATGACAAGTTGTACTTACCTCCCCCCCCCCCCCCCTTTTTGTTTTACATCGCCGATCCATTATAATGGAAGCGAGAAGGGTTAACATATCAGAAAGTTGGATGTGCCAATAGTAAAACATTTAAATGATGTTAACCTCCGTGCTGATTTACACTTTAACCAAAAAATAAATCATGATACATTCTTCAACGGACATCTACATGCTAAGCATAATAACTTGTTATTAACACGAATGCAAGGACTTTACAAAATCATCGTGATGCAATTTCAGCAGCCTTGGGTCTTGACGACGTTTCTTAATTTTGTTTAAATTGAAAATAAATCAAACTAATTTTTATCAAAACGTATGATCGTTATACTTTTATTTCATTCAATCTTTTTTCTTATTGCTGCTGTTGTCGTTGCATTTATGCAACATTTCGGTGTTCAACAATTCGCATACTTAACCCATCCATAGCCGCATCTTGAAATACAGCAAACTATTTTGTTTTTAATCAAGAAAAACAAAATTAACAAACAAAAGATAAAATATATTCACAAACAATTTCAGCCCTGTTATACATAGGTACGCTCGTTCAATACCTCGTTGTCTTCCATTTTTTTTTAAAGCAAAATGATGTAAAATCCATTGTCAATATTGAAACCTCTTCTTCTGTAAGAAACGGAGATGATATATAACTCCTTAAGAGCATACAGCTGTCAGGAGAAGATAGGATTATATGTTGTCGGAAGCAATACATGATCCTTGCCTAAATTGCTACGGCAAGTAATACAAAACTTGCTGTTAAAAAAAGAAGACGGATTTTTGTTATTGTTATTAGGGGGGGGGGGGGGAGGAATATTTTTGCTGAGACAATTGACATTGAAATTTTAAAAAAGGTGTTATTTCCTTCTCTGTCCACTACCAAGCAACAAGCGGGTTTTCCAGGATTAAAGAAAATGTTGTTTCTTGAAAACAGCAAACTAAAAAAAGGCCAAAATAAAAAATTAACAAAGAAACAACAATAAGCAAACACTATCATCCCTGGGAGATAGGTAGTTTGTCCAATTCCTTGTTTTTAAAGCAGAATGATATAAAGAAAAACATTTGTTGTATTGTCATTTCTTCGTCTGTAAGAAACAAAGGTGATATATAACTCATTAAAGGTACTATGTCCCATTTGCAGGCCCAAAAAATGAAAAAGTTAAATTCCAACTGCATTTGAAAGATAATACTAATTTAGAACTTCCCTAAAAAAGGTGGGGCTTGAAAATGTCTTCAAGTGGGAAAATAACGACTATTAGTTGTCAAATCAAATTTAGGGCTATAGAGCCCAAAAGTAATAGTCTTGATTTTCAGACAATTGTACCGAATGGTCATACGTTTTATGCTGCGCAAAGATTCAATCAGTTTAATCTTGGCCATCACAAGAAGTGGGTTATTGATGTAGACAAATGCTCACGTACCCTTTACAACTCTTTTCATGTATGTTATTACCAAAGAAGAAAAAAGCCAGTCGGTCACTCAATAGTGTCTGACAGTGAAGTCTAGCAAGTAAACGGGTTTCCTTGCATAATTTGAATATGAGGACACTGCTAACGTTTAAATTTCACAGATAGGATATACATGACATATTCATAATTCCTGCAAAGTTCTACAGCATTTGAGGTTGGCTGCAAAAGGGACATAGTACCTTTAACAAAATTAAACAATTTCGATTCAACGAAATATATTTCATTCTCTCAAATCCACTCGCCTATAATACAAATAATTTTATTATTAAGTTTACCTACGTATCAAGTGATCTTGGACTTATATTGTACTTTTGTATTGCCTTCCTCTATTTCCTAGGCAAGTAATCACATTATAGGACTTTTTAGATTGAGTTAACGAGAACGGCGTCCACTGATCATGTTTGTTCATGACAAGCTTTCTTTAAAAACACTTATTCATTTTCCTTGATATCAAGGATTACCATTGCTTTACAACAGGAAATAATTTCTTGATATAAAGAATTAAATTGTTGATATCAAGAAAAAAGAATAATGTTGAAACGGCTTGCCATGGACACACATGATCAGTAAATGTTCACGCCATTCTCGTTCACTCAA
This sequence comes from Strongylocentrotus purpuratus, assembly GCF_000002235.5. Taxonomy (NCBI): domain Eukaryota; kingdom Metazoa; phylum Echinodermata; class Echinoidea; order Camarodonta; family Strongylocentrotidae; genus Strongylocentrotus; species Strongylocentrotus purpuratus. Next base: position 573,370 of record NW_022145564.1, on the reverse strand, counting down.
TCTAAAAGTCCCTATTGTACTTCAAAGAGGAAACTGCTTGATCAGGTTTTTGTGATTTTAAATTACAAGAAAAATTCACAGATACTGCCAATATAAATAATTATGGGGATTAAATCTCATTGATTTCTTCCTAGAATTTTCTGTAACGATTTCTGTAACGATGATATTTCTTTTGCATAATCTCGTCTGTTCAACTAAACGTTTCAATTTAGTTTAGAAGAATATTTCGACTTACCATAGCAGAAAGTCTGTTTACCTCTTTTCACTCGACAAATCGACATCGATGATCTGCGAAAAGTGTCCGATCTTTGGGCCTGAAAGCAACTGATATAGTCGATAGTGGATGAGGAGCATAGCTAGCTACCTACCGATCGCATTATACCAATGAGCGATATCTCATGATAACGGCATTAGGAACACAGCGTGTGTTACCATGGTAAGTGATGTAAGTATCACCATGGAAACAAGCAACGTGGAGATTGGTTTGTTCGGCAGGATGTAAACTAGCATTCCCTGTGTGCTAATCATCCTTAGGTAATTGTTGGGGTTGGGGATTTCGTCCAGAAATTATTTGATTATTTAGTAACAATGTCAAGGTTAACCAAAGGGAATAAGACTAGGAAGGTTGCAAACCTTTCTCATCCATTTACATTAGGTATCAATAATGGAAACAAATTTTAAAAAGAAAAAGAGAATACAATATTCATAAATGGGTGTAAATCCACCACAATAACATTTTTTGGGGGGTATAATTTCTATTAATTTAGAATACAGTAGAATAAAAATATTTTGTACCCCCTGCTTTCGAAGAAAAGAATTGTACTTGCAACAAGTAATAGATAAAGTTTGACTACTCTAAAGCATTCGACAAAATTCACCACGACAAATTAATTGAAGGCTTACAAAAAATTAATGTCGATGATAAGAACATACGTCTCATATCTAAACTTTACTGGGAGCAGACAGCTGCCATAAAAATTAACAATGACATCACAGGTTACACAAAAATCAAAAGAGGAGTACGTCAGGGATGCGTAATGTCCCCATCTCTGTTCAACTTGTGCACAGAGTTGGTATTCAGGGAAATTTCAGATATGAAAGGTGTTAGTATTGGGGGTGTAAATATTAATAATTTACGTTATGCTGATGACACTGTACTTTGCGCAGAGAATGAAGCAGATATACAACATGTATTGAATATTGTCAATGAAGAGTGTGGTCTAAGCATGAATGTCAAGAAAACTAAGTCAATGATTTTTAGTAATACAGAGAATAAGCCTAGAATATGTTTGAAACTCGATGGACTATCATTGATCAGGTCAGTAATTACATCTACTTTGGACAAAATATCACAGATGATGCCAGATGCGAAGCAGAAATAAAAATAAGAATAGAAATTGCTCGGAATACCTTTCTGGCAATGAAAGGATTATTAACAAATAGAAAGATGACATTTGCGCTTAAGTTGAGACTAGTAAACTGCTATGTATGGTCTGTCCTTTTGTATGGAGCCTAAACATGGACAATAAACAAGGCCATGGAAAATAGAATAACATCTTTTGAAATGTGGATCTACAGATGAATGATGAAAATATCCTGGAAACGAATGAAAACCAACAAAGAGATATTGCACATGGCAGGGCGTAAAAAAATTGCACTAGTATTAAGAAGAAAAAAATCAAATACTTTGGTCATGTTAAAAGGCCCCAAAGCCTCTTAAAGGTAAAGACCAGTTATGGTCATGCGATTGCATTGTGAAAGAAACGTTGTGGAATCGATCAGAAAAGGTTGATCATCTAGCATGTAGAAGTAGACCTAGAGGGAGACCCAGAATCAACTGAGAAGAGAATGTCAAGAACTGGAGTGGACTAAAACTGCAAGAGCTAGTGCAGAATAGAGAAGATAGAGTGAAATTGAGAGATGTTGCAACAACCTCCGAACCGAAAGAAGATACTTAGATAGATAGAATTAGACATGGTAGTCGAATGTTCGAATTAAGCGTACTCATCAAAACGCTGTATTTTTCATGCAGATATTTACACCAGAAATTCAAAATGATACGCAATACTGATGCTCAATGAGAAATATTGAATATTGAAATAATCGTGTCAAATCGTGTCAGGGGTTGATTATAGTCCTGTGAGTATCGGGAAGAAAAAGTGGAATTAATTATTTGACCGCTGATACTAGGTCATCGTGAATGGAAACTGTTTCAAGGACAAAATGCCGGCCTTTTTAACGTGTAATAATAATAGTTGTAACGCAATTAACTTTTAAAATAAGATAATTACCTTTCTCCGTTTCAAAGGGCAACCTGTGGCGCCTTTGTGAGGTCGCTCTGATAATTAGTTATTGTTAAACAACACCGAGAGACAAACAACTTCCACATGTCGGTACGAACCTTGCTCCTGTAACAACAGCTCCGCAGTCACACCAAACATGGACAACTTTAACTTCAACCCTGTTGTACCCAGCAGGTACCCCTTTTCACACCTCCGAAAATGGCCCATATTGAAATCTGATAGGAGCGCCGTTTCCTTCGACAAGTGCCCAATTCTCTTCGTAACAATTTGGCCTTCTCCATTTTCATAAGAACCCCAATTCATCCCAGGCGAATTCCCCCTCTTCAGGTACAAGAAGTGCTCCTAACCACCTCTTATAAGTACCCCCTTTACCCTAGCTGTTTATTGGCCCTTTTCAAATCTGGGAGGCGCCCCTTTTCTGACAAGGGCCCCTTTTCTTTTGTAGTAAGTGCCCATTATTCATTCGTATAAGTTCCCTCTTTTAATATTTGTCGAGTGATCCTATTCAATCAATGACGTGACCCTTTAACTTAGACAATTGCTAAGTATGATTTTTAGCAGTATCTTGGGCCCTGTAAAGAGTAAAATAATATACTATTAAAATCTTCCCAGATTGTGTATTTATCACAATGTAGGGTATATTACCAATGATTAAAAGTATTACATTATTTTTCCAATACGTCCCCTTTTTTGTTGGTGCCTCCCCCTTATTTTGAAAAACGCGTCGCCGCCCCTGCACCCTTTGCTAAGGTTTAGGATGCAGTGATTTAAAATCCAAATAATATAATTGCTAACTACAAAGTATTTTTCGATACTTACTGTTAGACCTTCACGTTAACAAAATAAAATGTCTTGTATTCCGTTGTAGTTGAATTATAATTTGATTTTGATAAATAACTTCCACATGTATCAAAGCAGTAACGGGGCGTGACGTATTCTTTTCCTGTGTCAGACTTAAAATCTATTCAAGGAACCTGGCTAAAGGTTCGCAGGCGGTTTTCATTCGGAGTATTCCGAGAAGAAGAAGAACAAGAAGGACAGGAAGAAGAAGGAGAACAACAACAACAACAACAAAGGTAACAACAACATCGACAGGGAACCCAGGTTCTAGTATAAATATATTTAACATCTTGCACGGAAGTGGAAAACTGCTATTGCGAATTAGAATTCTCGCCTTTAGACTAGGTTTTTTGTTGTTGTGTGTGTGGGTGTGTTTGTGTGTGTATTTCATGATTCTTTCTTTTTAAAAGGTCGTTAAGGGGAGAGATATTTAACCAGGATAGGCATGGCATTGTGTGCTTACTCTCATTCACTTTCTTTTCCTAGGCACAACTGTGATAGCTTGAAGAAGTTCAAGTCGAGATAAAAAAAACGTTTCCACGCTGGAGCGGAAAACACGGCTAAATTATTTCCAACCTTTTTAGTTCACGTTTGCATAAAAAGCAGAATAATCGATATCAACCTCCGAATCAATAATCCCTCTACTGGAAAAGGGTTCATTCAAATATAAAGAGTAAATTTAACCTAACACAATGCATGCAAAGGGAAAGAGTATTAAAGTAAATTGTATGCGGCGAGTCGCTTTTACATTTGTATTATAAATTAAATTATTTTATTTTAGTTGTGTGTTGTTCTATTGTCTTCGATGAGTGGCATATCATGACGTTAACGCAGTAGACTCGCCCTCTCCACCTCTCTCTCCCCCTCTCCCTCTCTCCTCTCTCTCTCTCTCTCTCTCTCTCTTTCTCTCTCCTCTCTTTTTCTCTCTCCCTTTCCCTCCTCTATCTGTCTTCTCTCTCTCTCTCCTCTGTCTTCCCTCTCTCCTCTCTCTCTCTCTCTCTCTTTCTCTCTCTCGCTATCTCTCCCCCTCTCTCTATCTCTCTCTCTGTACATGCGAATAAGTGCACGTAAACTTACTAATGATAAACGATTAACTTGAATAGCATCTTTACAGTCGAAGATCCGGAATAAATAGGCAAGATTAATGGGATGTACCCATCGATGTAAGGTATTAAATGTGTGATTTGAATCCTAACAAATCAGTATTGATTGGAGATGAACTGAGGTAGTTGCTCTGGAGGATTCGGAATATTAAAAGGATATTGATGTGATATGATGCCATTTGTACGCAAAGTGTCATATCTAATGAGTTATTACCTGCCCTTTTCACGCTCATAGAGGCAATACACCCGGCGCCAATACAAATCACTATGATAGCAGAACTATAGATTTTGCAGTTTTTTTTCTAACGTCACTCTCGCACGGTGCGTCAAACATTACGCTAATCACTGACGCTGCCTTGCGTCTGACAAAATGACGCTTCATGTGAAACGGGCTTTACACAGAAATAGCTAATTAATGTCGTTGTTATATACTCTAACTGATTATATATGAAGACCATAAATGAATGCGTGAATCTACATTTGCACTTTTTACTTTACATTCATTTTCTGTAAGTTATTACTCTCGGGTGATGCGTCAAAAACGTCGCCAGGTGATGATGCATAGGCGTATGACGGAGATAAAGGCCAGAATTTAAAAAGGAGGTTTGTCGACAAAACTAGTTTCATGTGCGTCATATGACCTCCTTTGTGAATTCGGGCCAAAAGGTTTGCCAGTCAGTTTGTTTTACATGGCTTCTATTGGGAAGCATGTACCATTATGCTTGAAGGTAAGCATACAGAGGACCTCTTCGAAGGACTTGGTTATGAGGATTAAGGCATGAATGAAGCAGGGGGCATCAATCCTCTTTTTTTTTGGGGGGGGGGGGCACTGAAATCAGAGTGTCCAAGTAGACTAGTAGAGCGTAGTGAGCGGAGCATTATACGGCTTGGGGGTCAACGTTTGGAGCTCGGACATATAGATATATACAACAATAGTTGTTTCCTGGTTATTTATTACATAATTGGTAATTGATTTAAAGGGATAGTTGAGTTCTATTTTTAGACCGCAAATGCCTTCAAAGTGCATGGTTATTGCTCTAATTCTTATCTATGACATTTATAGTGCCCTTTTTAGAACCTAAAATTGCTATGAGGTAATTTTAGACCCCAAAATGTGTGAAATTTAGCCAATACGATCATACCAGTTTAGCTCCACTTTAAAAAAACACGGTGACCGTTAATTAATTATTTAATTTAAAAAAAATAAATACATGAGCCGGCTAATTGTGGGTAATATAAGCCGCACGAAAATGCCAGTAAAAAGCCAACATCGGCATTGGCAGAAATACGACGTAAAAGGCGTTATTTCGTTTTTTTCAACGGTTTTTTTCAAATTTTTCAAAATATCTAAAAGTTGTGGTGGTACACAAGTATTAGAAATCGTTATATTTCAGTCGTCTCTGAACCGATTTTGATCAAACAAAGATGATTTCGTCATTTAAATATTACGTTCTTTCAAATTTGACACTTATTTTTCATTATCTCACAAAAAAGTATTGTGTGTAGCGCCCTTTGCAACAGAACTCAACTATCCTTTTTACTTGTATCAACTGGTCTAATGGTCCACTTTGGTTTTATGGGTTTTAAACTAGAATCAAATAGTTATGTTGTGTTTAACTGGTATTAATTAGTGTAAAAATTTAATACCAGTATGGTTAATTAGTTTCAACTGGCCGTTTGTTTTCAGCATGTACCAGTAGAGTCAATGGGTTTCAACTGGTATACCAGCTGCATGAATCTAGTTAAAACCAGTTGAATAAACTGGTACATATTCCAGTTCCTTCAAATTGATTCAACTGGTACCTATGGTGGCTCCTAAGGGACACGCAAAAGTTTAACGTTTACCTATGCAACAATTGTTTCTTTTTTTTACGTCCAAGACGTGAAAATCAAAATAATTGACGTATACCTATGCAACAAATTTTTCGTTTTTTTACGTCCAAGACGAAAAAATCAAAACAAAATTGACGTATATACATTTGCTTGGTAATTTTTCGTTTTTCTGTACTCATTGGCCCTGAAGTAACACGCAGACGGGAAAATCTGCTGGAAAATCTGCGACCAATATTCACGTCTGAATATAGGTCAAATTTTTGCGTTTGCTTGTCCCTTAGGAGCCACCATAGGTACCAGCTGATTCCACTTCATACCAGTAGAACATCTAACTGGTTTCAACTGGTTTACCTGGGGAAGAAGAAGACAAAAAGCACGCACAGCCTAGCCGGGGAGCGCATATTTTTTGTTTAGCCAGTTCAGTCAAACATACTGTGCAAACGACTTGAGACAGAGCCGTGTAACATTACCCTAGTCAGTATATTTGGATTGCTGGAGCTGTACATGCGTAGGCCTATAGGCCTTACTCGTTACATGTCTTTGTTTCTCGTTAAATCCATCCTCTTCTCTTTCCTTATGTATTTTTTTTTGTATTTCCTTCTCTTTCCTTCAGTTCTCCTTCGTTATGTATTTCTTTTGTGCTCCTTTATTCTATCCTTTTCTCTTTCGTTTTTTATATATTTCTTTGTTTTTCCTTCAATCTATCCTTTTCTCCTTTGTTATATGCATTTCTTTGTATTTCCTTCTCTATCCTTCAGTTCTCCTTCGTTATGTATTTCTTTTGTGCTCCTTTATTCTATCCTTTTCTCTTTCGTTTTTTATATATTTCTTTGTTTTTCCTTCAATCTATCCTTTTCTCCTTTGTTATATGTATTTCTTTGTATTTCCTTCTCTATCCTTTAGTTCTCTTTCGTTATGTATTTCTTTTGTGCTCCTTTATTCTATCCTTTTCTCTTTCGTTTTTTATATATTTCTTTGTTTTTCCTTCAATCTATCCTTTTCTCCTTTGTTATATGTATTTCTTTGTATTTCCTTCTCTATCCTTTAGTTCTCTTTCGTTATGTATTTCTTTTGTGCTCCTTTATTCTATCCTCTTCTCTTTCGTTTTATGTATTTCTTTGTTTCTTCTTCCATCTATCCTTTTCTCCTTCGTCATCTATTTCTTTGTTTTAGTCTGATATAGTTTCCCTTTCTCAACCTTCTATATGTATTTCCCTGTTTTTCCTTAGTCTAGATCTATGATCCTCTTAGCTCTTCAATTATGTTTTTCTATGTCCTTCCTTTGACTTATCCTCTTCTCTTTCCTGATGTGTTTCCTTGTTTTTCCTTCTCCCTTCCCTGGATGCGTGCTTGCGCTGACAACTTAGACTCTTTTACCAGTGCACTTCTTGGAAGCGCATATTTATTTTACACAACTGTTTAGCCAGTTCAGTCAAACATACTGTGCAAACGACTTGAGACAGAGTGTAACCTTACCCTAAGCAGTATATTTGGATTGCTGGAGCTGTTCATGCGTAGGCCTATAGGCCATACTCGTTACATGTCTCTGTTCCTCGTTAAATCAATCCACTTTTCTTTCGTTATGTATTTCTTTGTTTTTCCTTCTCTATCCTTCAGTTCTCTTTCGTTATGTATTTCTTTGTTTTTCCTTATAGTCTATACCCGAATCTATAATCCTCTTAGCTCTTCTGTTATGTATTTCTATGTTCTGCCTTTAACTTTAATATCTTCTTCTCTTTCCTTATGTATTTCCTTGTTTTTCCTTCTCCATATCCTCTCCACTATCCTTTATTCCCTTTTTATCATCTTCCCTTCCCTTGGTGTACGTGCTTTGCGCTGACGACTTAGACTCTTTCACTAGAACACTTCTAGGAATTTTTTCGCGAATATTGCTAAACAGTTGTGTAACCAAAGAAATTCGATCATACACAGTATGTCCTCCAAAATCTCCCCATGGCTAGACAGATGCAGAAGCGGAGTTGAGACACCCTGTGTATAACAAAAATATGCGCCACCAGCGCCACCAGCCCAGCCTTTGCCGGGCGGCGTTATTTTTTTTATGCGGCACAGATTGGGGCATGGTGCGTGTTGAGCCTATGGAAAGTACGTTCTTTCCCTTCTGAATAGTGTCTGCACGTACGTGAGACTAGGCATGTTCGCTAGCGCATTAGCGCTGCTAAGAAGTGTGAATATCCATCGCGAACTATGTGTTTAGATAACATTCCTCTTCGTTTAAGTTAATTAAGTTGTATTGACTAATCATTGTAATGTTCTCCTTCTTGACGTGCTGCCTCCTCTTCAGATTTCCAATTGCATTTTAATTGTTGATGTAACACTATTAAAAATAGACCTCTACTACTAGTACGCACACGACCACTATTAGTCTGTAAATCAAGACCCCTTTAAAAAAAAAACCCCAATCTGTGCCGCATAAAAAAATAACGCCGCCGGGCGTCGTAGTTTCAGGATCATGACATCATCGGCTGGCAGCAAGTAAGTAGGTGGAGGCGTGGAGGTCGCACTGCTTTGGTTTGGTGGAGATATAAATCACATAGGCCAGATTCTGGACTAAGATGTATACACAACACACAAATCGTAAATAAAGTGTGCATGGTGCAGTGCATGGTTGTATGCATACAATTCATTCTGTATTATGTAGCCTACTCATAGAGTTGGCAAGTCCACACCGTTAGGGGCGCACTTTGAACGGGCTACCTTCTGCACGCGCGAGTTGGTTCAATCTTTTTTCTACCCCCGCTTTTGCTCTGGTTTTTCCCAATTTCATGTAACGTCAGGCGCGGATCCACAGGGGGGGGGGGTGCGATGGGCCTGCCACCCCCCCCCCCCCCGGACAAATCAACAAATTCTCACGAATTAGACTCCAAAAAAAAAAAAAAAAAAAAAAAAACAGTGCTCTAACCCCGTACATAATACACCATACAGTAATATATGAAACATCATAGTTCCCTCTCCTCGACGTTGATGGTTAATTTGGTCGACTATGATGCATAAGAATGATTGAAACCTCAAGAATAGCCATATCTATATTATAGGTTTTATTATGATGATGATAGGCTCAAACATTGTAATGATGGATAGAAACTAGAGTGGAATATTGTGCTTCCACCATTAACATGGAGAGAACTATTGTAACGTTTGCGCGTGAGCATGAAGGCAGTGGGCAGATTACTGTATGCGATTCAAATAATAATTTCATGTTTTCATACCACAAGTCGAAGGTCGGTTGATCATTCATTAAAATCCCTCATCCGTTACTCCTGTTGTACACGATACATGCCTTATAAAGAGCTACACTCAGTAATAACTAGACCTACTATGTAACATGCTTATCTAGCCATACGACAAATCTGTATGGTATTGAGCGTGTAACGTGGTTGTGCGCGTATTCAGGGCGAAATCTGTACAAAGATGGCTGCTTCCAGCTCGATGATTAGGAAAGGGAAGCTAGATGAATTACGACATGAAATCTTGTCGTACAAACCAGGCAAGATTGTACCTTGGGAAGATGAACGAGTGGTGTTTCCTGATACGCTTGTCATTGGTATGATTGATCTGTCCATCCACATGTATGCGGATAGAAGTATAATCCCTGTCCTCCTGAGACGCGCTCTTTATGGAGACGTAGAGGCGAGCAAGCTTGCTGATGAACGTCAAACATCTACTAAGGATCAGGAGGAATATCTCACTGGTTCTATACACGTCATCCGAAAAATTGGCTCAGGTTTGTACATTGAAAAAAAAAGTTATTTTGCGTGTAGAAGTGAAGTAAATGGGTACCTGGTAGGAATTTATTCCTTGAAACGCCGAGCGCGTAATAGCTGCACTGCTAAAGCTAGGGTAATTATGCATTATTGTAGGGCGCTTTAAATAAGAGACTTCTGATAAATAAGTGTTAGGTGCTATATAAGCAAGGATAATTATTATTATTATTGTTTGTGTTTGTTGTAAGTCCGAAATGAAACTATACGCCTCCATTATGAACATGTATCGTTGGAATAAAGGCTATTTCATTAACCTTAAGGTAGCTTTGTGGTAAAATAATGAATTGTATGGGCAAAATATGTTTTTGATATTACTTAACCAACGGAATGCTCTTTGTCCTATTAAACTAGCGTTGTAAAAAATGTCTAAAAAATCTAAATATGTCGGGTAAAACAAATTATTTATCTTTATTTCTTATTTTGTTCTTTATTGTCTATAGAAAAAAATAATTCACACGTTCCTAGAATGAGAGAATGTAAACCCAACGGCCCAATGTGTAGTTAACAATTGATTGATTTGTATGTTTTGCAGACGAAAATAAACTAAATTCAATTCTACTATGGAGGTTTGATAAACCGCGCGATGATCCTATTTAGGCGTGAAATTAATTTCATGTTTTTTTAAAATATTTATAAGGTGTTTTAGTTTCTCAATACCAGAGGCAGTACATATATTCGAAATCATGCAATTAACATCTTACTGACTTGACATCACATTCAGAATAATCAAAATACAATTCAAAAGTATAATTCTTAACTAACATCAATTGCTAAACAAAACAACTCTTTCATACATTTCCTTATTCGTTTGCTTAGTCATTTCATGTTCATTTTCTGCTTCTTTCAAAAACGCTTTATCTGTTGAATTAAATAAAAATGTATAAATGCTTGAACATGAAATATTATAGTCTGTCAAAATGTTTTTTTTTTTAATAAAAAATAAAAATACAGTACTACCTCTGAAAAGAGAAAAACTCACCCAGAGAGAGAGAGAGATTTTGGTAGATACTACACTACATCGCAATCGTACGTTATTCATCAATGTCCTAGCTATACTCACTCTCTTGAATTGTATAATTATATTTGCTAAATATCAGTCTTCTTTAGTTGTTTCATTTTTGTATACTGAGGGTATGAACCATGGCATGCGCCTGAATAACCATTAACTACTGACATCATCCTACCTTTATCGCCTGAAAGGGAGAAATATGTGAACACTTGCGTTCTCTTAAACAATCATTGTTTTAAAAGTAAAAATAACCTCTTAAAATTCCGATTACATGGCACACATCAATTACACGGAGCGCAAGATTTCATATTTCTTTGAAAGAAAAAGAACCGAATAAAAACAAACGATTATGTGTGAGCAATAAATTAATTCAACATGCCAACTATCTGAAACAATTCTTGGTTAGATGATTCCACGACTTTCAAACTCATGTAAGATTCCCTTTATGGAACGCATTCAGTTCACTGTTTATTATTTTCATTAAATGTTATTGCACAAACAATTCATTCATTTGTGTTATTCTGGCATATTGCATGCAATTTAAAGCACTACCCAAGCTTGTCTATTTTGTTCTTTCTCTACTTCTGCATGTAGGCCAGGCGCGTACGCAGACGAGGGGGGGGGGGGGGGGGGGGGATTAAATCCCCCCTCAATTTGTGTAATGTGTGGTATCTTTTTTGTCAAATGGTACAAAAGGGTGAACAAAAACTGACCTTACCCTGTCCCCCCCTCCCCCCCCCCCCCTCCCCCGCCGGTTATTCAGCGGCTGGCTGAGTCGTTGCGAAATTTTCGAGCGCGATTTTCAAATCCCCCCCCCCCCCCCTTAAAAAAAATCCTGCGTACGCTACTGGTGTAGGCTAAATATCATGTTCATAGTATCCAAAAGGTTCATCTTACAAAATGTATCAAATATTTCAGACGAAGAAACTGTACGACACCTTGCCGGGAAGGTTGGATGTATGGTGCTGTTACTAAGGTGAGTATTAATCTTCTCGCTCTCCATATTCACATGGGCAATACATATTTGAATGATATAGACTACCATTTTTTGTAATCGCATTGTAATGCTGGTACGCTGCAGTAGATGGTGGCTTTGGAATATTTATATGGGTAAAAGAAATTGTGTTTTTTGGAGATTGAAGTCAATATAATACTGCCGTTTTGCTTGTATATTAATGCAGATACGTTTGGGCGGGAGGGGGGGGGGGGCAATGTCATGGTTTGCCCCTAGCAAAATAAAACTTAGATTCGCCACTGTTTATCACTTTCGTCCATTCAAACATGATTTTATAATGTTTCCCCTAACTTCTGTTAACCGAATTCGACAGCAAGGTGCCCGAATATGTTCGATATATTTACATCTTTAATATCGAAATTATGAAGGATTTACGGTCATAAATTACGGCGCTTGAGGGCGCGTGACATCGTTCTGATACCGCGGACCGAAATAAACACATTTTTCGGGGCAATGTGGCAAGGAAAATCGGCAACAATTTCTTTTCGTTGAGGTGGCCTTCGGTAGGGGCGGGTTGAGAATCAAATTGTGTGCATGTTATTATCATTACCTCTTTAATTATCACCACGTACTGATAATGACGATTTTGAATTTGTGCATTATTCTCATTTTATCAGACCGTCTACTTTCGACAATTACCAACAATGGATCAAGATAATAAAGAAGATTACAGGTGAGTTTTCCCATAATCCTTTACGCTATAGGTAGGACGAGTATCTTTAAACAATTGTGAATTAATAAACAATTGCACTGTTGATACACACAATGCAGTGATATAAACCACCGTATTGATTACAAGAATGGACAAATGAAGATATGAATAAATGAATAACATTACAAGCCATATTATTTTCACACATGAAACTTTTGAATATGAAGGTTGGTAATTTTTATTTACATATAAAGATTTATGTGATTGACCATGCTATTAAATGGGTAGGTACGTGTATCTAACGATAATGACACCTGCTATAGAATGGTTTTTTTTCAACAGTTATGACTAGGACATAAAGCAATCGATGAAACAATCATAAGTCATGCAATATGACCCTAAAATCAAGTACTTATCTTAGTTTTCTATATTATCCATTATGCATTCAAGCCCTTAATAGCACCTCATCAACTTTTCGACCATGATGATATCGTGAACTCTAAAACGCCCTTCGTCAGTTCAACATGGGAGTTTACAGACAGCACATGGTACAAATGACCCCAAATATCCACAGATCTTTTACACATGGAGAAGTTCCACTTTGAGCATCTTAGAATAAAAAATGCCAGAGTCCTAGCTGTGCTTCATGAATATCTTTTGTTTGCCCTCTTGAAAAGAATACTTCGATCTGCGTATCATCGAATGTACCGTTGGTGCATAACTGAATAATGTTACATAACTTTCATGAACGCATATCCAGTATTCATCTCTGGTGGGTTTTACCTTTTTGGTACAAATGACCTTTATCTGCCCATTGAATTTGAATTGAATTGATTGAATTGAATTTCTTTATTGTCATGCACAAAATAAAATGAAGGCATAAAAATCGTTTTACAGCTCACATTTGTATAAATATAACAATACATTAACATATCATAGACAGTAACTACAAATAACATAAATAACATAACAATGTAATGTAATTTAACCTTTCTGTTGAGAGCCAGAGGAATTATTTGATTATTTGTACTCCCCTGGCTCCCAACAGACAATATTAACTTAAATAAATGCGCAGATTGTATCTGTAAACTCCGTTATTGTAAATTAAATACCTTTTCTTTCCTTGTGCATGCATGCTGATACTTTTCTCTTTTTGTGTAGGCCTGTATTATTATATAATAGACCCATGTGATTACAAATTTTCATTTTCATAGTTGTAAATGTATAATTATCTCATGACTATGGCTATGTTTACTCCCTTTTATGGTTATTCTGCAGTCTCTTTTCTTTTATCAATTTTGTCTCCCCCCCCCCCCCCCCCTCTCCATCGATCCTTCTCTCACTTGCCAGTTATATTTACAACCCTAGAAAAAGGTTGTATACTCTATGCACATACAGCAAGTTTAATGGCAATATTTGAAAGCACAGATGTGAATGAAAAATGAACAGATTCGATCCTTACTCTGGTGTAAAAATATACTCCCCCCCCCCCTCTAAACAAAAGGGATTAGGTGACACATGTGTGGTACAAAGAGGTCATAAGACGATTAAATGACTACTTTCAATTAAACTGATTTTGTTGTTGTTGTGTGGATAGGTCACGTCCCTATATGTGCCATGGTAACTACCGGGCAAAGTGAAGTCCTCGAGAAGGCAACAAATAAACTAAAAAAGCTCGGGGTCACTGACGTCTATGACGTACCTCCCATTGGTGACATTCTCTCATATGACAAACGATTGCATTGGCTTGACCTCCTCCATGGATGCCTGAAGAAAGGTGACAAAGGAATATCTGCTGACCTATTACAGCTGTATTCTTTACCCAGCTTTGAACGGTTATGGAACCAAGGGAGAAAGGGTGTCACAGAAGCACAGAAGAGGCACGGAGAAGACATTAGAGAAGAAGAAGAAGCAAAGAAGTTACTCCGAGGTAGAATTACAGACTTAGAGCAGGAACTCAACGAGTCCCGTGCAAGTCGCTCAAGCATAGTCAGTGAAAATGAAAGACTACAAGATACCATGAAGGTTGAACAAGAAAGGCGTGAACATAGTAAAAGGGCAATGATGGAAAACGAGAAAAGAGCAACACAGATAATGGAGACGTACAAGCAGAGGGAGATGGAATTTGAAAAGAAACTACAATCAAGGGATCTGCGTATCGAAAATTTACAGGGGACAGAAGAAAAGGCAAAACGTCAGGTTGAGCAACTAGAGACCGACAACGAAGAAATGATGACGAAATTAGTGTCTAAGCTGCTACGGGAAGACACTTTGACAAAAACGCTAGAGGAGAAAGAGCGGAACGAGACGACTCTAAGACAGCAAGTTGAAGAATTAAAGAAAGGAAGAGAGGGAGACAGAGCAGGAGCTGAGAAAGAGAAGCGCTCACTGGCAGCAGAATTGACGAATATTGTACAGGAGAAAGAGCGGAACGAGACGACTCTAAGACAGCAAGTTGAAGAATTAAAGAAAGGAAGAGAGGGAGACAGAGCTCGATTTGAAAAAGAAAAACGAACAATAGAATTAAGCTGGAAGAAGGAGCACGCCTATAAGGAAGGGCTTTTGGAGCAACTTAAGCGTGAGACCTGGAAGCTGAGAACCAAAATTCAACTAGAAAGTGAGATACGATCAGCAGAGCAGAAGAAGAAAGCAGAGACACCTCAATGGAGTTTCATTCCCTGGGTTGGTTCTGGAAAACAAGCTCAGAGTGGTAAGACTTTATTTTCCAATCTCAATTTCCTTTAAAAGTTTTAAAAAACAAACATTGTACTTAAAGTCCAATCCAATTTTTGTGCTACTTTTTGAAATATGTATATATGTGAAGCTTATCAAATCCAATAAGGTCTTTATAGGTCCCTTGCTACCCCATTTAAGCTATACTTTGAAATTACTTAGAATACCGATACAGTGAACGATAGAGAACATTCCAAATGTGTATCTTAAATTGACCCCCCCCCCCCTTCTCATTCAAACTGACTTCATTACTTCATGACAGGCCCATCATCATTTGAGGATAATTCAGCCGGAGGACTGGGAAGGAGTGATACAGTACAAGCAGGGTGGGATGAAATATCTTTACTCTTTACATGGCAAATTGACAATAAACGCATTATTTCTCTTATAGTGACAACACTACTACGGTATGTACTTTGGTGTGTAAAATAAGTGGTGCTAGACGGTCAATAACAGTGCTAAAAGTACGGAAACAGTTATTTTCTATGAATCCAAAATCAGATTTAGAAATTTCGTGACCACCTGTGATAATGTAAACGCAGTAGTGAATAAAATATCGAAACTCATTAACAAAGAAATGAAAATCTTAGCTGCATTCCAGTCTACAGTGATTTGAGTTGAAAGTGAAATCCTTTAATGAATTTAAATAGATTTTAATAATTCGAGCATGTCGAGCATGGTCTCTAAATGGGATCGCTGTCTATTTGTGTCAGTCAACTGCTATAGGTTGACTTTAACAATGAAAACGTTCTGTAATGAAACAAGTAGAAGATGATACTCTTGATTAGAGTTATAATATAACATAATCCTCTTTAGTCTCATTACGGGAAGAACTTATTTTGATTAGAGTTATAATATTACATAATCCTCTATAGTCTCATTACGGGAAGAACTTATTTTGACTTTTTTTTTCCTTCACCTAAGTAAAGGTTTGTACTAATTTTAAAGTTGATTCGTCATACCTACGTTCTTTGACCGCCCCCCATGTTTGTCTTTTTACCATTCTAGAGAGGAGCCCCCAGATGATGAGTTTGCAGACATCTTAACGAAGATAGCTGACGATCTTTACGATGAAGCCAAAATCGACAGCCTTGCTGGTCAGCTGGGAATCCTACATGGTGATATACAGAGAGCGCTCATGACCAATATGAGGTTCGGCCGTGTTACCAGTGATGGAACTCGTCATATGCTAAAACAATGGAGAAGAGGTGTGTCCAGGGAAGATGAACGGATTGAGCTAACGAAGGCACTGCAAGCTGCCAAGTTGGTCAACCTTGCAGACCTGTATCTCAGCGGAGGTAACGTATATTTTCATTAAGAACAATTGTAGTTTCGTAATCGAGGACCCCATTCAACACTTCAGTAACATGATGTTCTATTCGGTATACAATAGGGCCCATGTGTTTATAGTCAGATTGATGGTATTTTCTGAAGCAAATTCGTTTTCCACATTTTTACACTGTTGATATAAATACTAAGGTGACGTAATGCAAAGAGGAGATACTTTAAAAGAGCTTAGGTACAACTTTCAGTTAGCATTTTCCTCACGAATAAAAAGCCAAACAGATACTTACTACCAACTTCAAGTTCTCATTTACTACCTGGTGAACATTAAAAAAAAATGAAATTCACTGCGATAAGTTCTACACAATCATAATAAATCAATTTGATGTGTTTTGAGAAATAAACCAATTACCTGTTTTCTTTCTTACTGCCGGTTAGGTTTAGAAGAAGAACAGATCGATGCTGAATATGATAAAGAAGGCGTCAATGGTGAGCAGCTCTCTACTAGAGATGAGGCCTCTCTAGAAGAGGACCAGGCCAAAGGACAGACCGACACCCAGGTACTGCAGGACGCTACAGCAAGCAATAACTACACTCCTCGAGATGGGCATACAGGAGACATGGCTTCCAAAACCCAGGAGGACTTGACAGATGGAAGTAGGAGTCAGCATCATGACAAATCACCGGAGAGCAGTAGACAGAACTTGGATGCATCTGAAGTGACTTCTGGAGACGTGTCCTCTAAAGAAATTCACGCTGGTGATGATATGACCAATGTAAGTAGCATTAAACCTGCTGACCAATCGTCCGTACAAAAAATGCAAGTCCTACCTGAAGATTTATCTGAGATAGCCCCTCTGGTATCTTCTGGTGGAAAACCCGACGAGGAAACCACCATCTTGGAAGAAGAAGATCTGGTTTCTCAACTCGTTCTCATTGATCCATTCCCGGAGAAAATAATGCTCCTTTTCCTCCTAAAGATCATAATGGATGTTCCCCAGAGAGTACTCAATTTATAAATCACCAGAGAATCTTCATCAAGCCAAGTGTACTAACAAAAAAACAAAAATCTAAGCTTGTGACGGTCCAGGTTCACTCTTGGATGCTTCATCGGGCCGACCGGTCTCTAATGCCATATGATTCTTGACCCGTGAACATGGTGTTCCGGTCAGGGAACGTCAGGAAAGAACTGCCCTTCTCTGATAAACCTTTCAAAGACCCTTCGGTATATTCGGCCTGGTGAAGCGTCCCACAGTAGACGTATGGCGTCGTAAGCGGGAAAAAATTAAGTTGATTTCTTTATTACATTTGATATTACATGTATTTCTAAGCATACTTTGTTCATGTTATATTGTAAAACAGCATCTGAGGAACTAACACTTCAACAAGCTCTACTTCAAGTTACTTCGTCTTTTCTCGTGCTTTTTCCATTATATTTGTCGTTTCATTGCATAGTTTTTGTGATATAATTATTATTGTATTGTGTTTTGCATGAGAAATAAAATCATTTGAATTATTGAATTATTAATCAATTACCTGAATGGTTGAGAACAGTAATATACATAACCTTCATTATCATTAACCAAACCATATTGTGTTTATTGAAATGTTAAAACTTGTATCCAAACATCGCATACATAATTTCAACTATGCTTTTGTTAATAATATGACAAGAATTGCATGCAGAGCGTGATTTTTTTTCAAAAAGTAGGTTTTTATTTCTCTATTGGTAAGTTACATGATATAGAACTTCAATTAATGTTAGTAATTTTTACAATTGTCACTTATTACAGCCGGAGCAATTTTGATATATTTTTAAACTTTAATCTGTCAAAAAAATATTAATTATGGTCAATCATTTTAATGTTCGAATTTCACATTTCATTTAATTGCTTAAAAAGAATAGTTCGAAGCAGAAGAATCGAACTTTTTCAATTAAAAAAGTTGCAACGCCCGTTTCTAATGTTGTACCTACCACCAGTTTGAAATAGATAAGAAAGTAAATGAATACATTGAACAATAACGAAAAACATGAATGAATAATGAATATTAAAGTAATGAACAAACAGAAATACAAAATATAAAACTTTGAATGTATAATACCTAACAAACTGTAAATAAGTGTCATGAAGTGGTTTGTCATTGTTTCACATTAAAAATAGATATTTCATTTATTTTTTTATTTATTTAAAATTCTTTAATTTTATTAAAACACATTCACGGCCCGAGAGGTGAATTGCAGATGTTTTTTTTTTGTTTATTTATTTTTTTTTACAAAGTATACATCAGTAACACGTAATACATATGCGTATTAACATTGTGGCAGTAAATTGCAATTCTTTTTGTACATATAATATATAATTGTGCTTCTACGACACCTGCTCCGGTTACAATTACTCCGCGGCAATTCAGTACATTATTCAAACTCCCAATCCCAACCACGGACAAGAAACCTTCACCGCACCCAACGCCAAGACCATGCAAGCACAAGCCCAGCCCCAAAACAAACAACAAATTCAACCCCAACCTCACATCCCTGATGAAATAAAGCCTGGAGCAACCGCCGCCGTAGCATTTGTCGTGTCGCCATCGTTGTACATTATGGCACATTACTTAGTACATATTCAGAAATCTGAATATTATAACCTATTTGTAATAAAATTATGTTAAACGATTATGAATATTTATTTTTTTTGAATTTCGAATGAATTACATGTTGGGATTGGAAATTGCATAGCCAGATGGGTAGTGTATTTTCTTCAATAACAGAAATAGAGACAATAGCAGAAACCAATAATAATAATACTCAGCTTGTATATAGCGCGAATTACATTTAAATCTCTAAGCGCTTCCAAACTTGGAGATTATTATCCCTCACTGTTTTAGCTGTGCTGCCATTACAGCGCTTTAGCATTTCAAGGTACCCATTTACATCACCTGGGTTGAGTGTGGCAAATGTAGATCAATGTCGTGCCAAAGGACATTAGTGTCGCGGCGGGACTCGAACCCCGATTTGTGATCAACAGTCCGGTGACGTAACCACTCGACCACGACCCCAAATCTGGGAATTATATAATCAAATAGATGCTACAATGAATTAAACAAAATATATTTTGTAGGTAAAATGCAGATTTTCTTTTATCGTTGGACCAATTTAGTATTAAAAGGTAGGGTAGTGTAAACAAATTATTTTCGCATACACACATGGTTAAAAGGTTGCAAGGTAATGATCGATATATCAATAAAGAAGCAAACAAGATTTTGCACAATTAAATCTGATTAAGTTGCTCCCATGATTGGTATCATTCACATATCACATTTCAAATTAAACATTCAAGGCTTTGGTAATTTGAAAAATTTAAGTGGGAAAGTATCAGTATGAAATATAAGGGAGAAAGAGAGAGAGAGAGAGAGAGAGAGAGAGAAAGAGAGATAGGGAGTGGGAGCATTGGGTGACCAAAAAAAAAAAAAGTTCTGTCTTGTTTGGAGCCAAAAGGGCATTTACCACGAATTGATTTTTTCTTCTGGCTCTAAACAGGCAGTTCATATTTTAAAAGAGAGCTGTACATACGATATATATGTAAATAGAGAGAGAGAGAGAGAGAGAGAGGGGGAAGAGTGTGACTGGTAGGAACAGATGCAGAGAAAGAAAGATGTAGAGGGAAGGGGATATGGACGGATGGAGAGAGAGAGAGAGAGAGTTAGGGGAGGGAGGGAGAGGGTTGTCGACAAGTTTAAATTCCGCATTTTCACGATTTTATATTAGTAATCATGGGCAGGGGTAAGTTGGTTGCAGAACTTTTGAAGAGTCGTCAATGAAAAAAAAAAGCCTACAGGTGGCGCTCTTCCTATTGAACAGTTTTTCCAGCAAGAGTCGCGTAGTGTCGCATCAGATAAATGAATGTTGGCCTACCCTCAAACATGTTTTCTCACTCTCGAGAAATAGGTTGATGACTCAGATGACCCCCTCTCTGTTTAAAAGGATGCTTTTTTTAAAGATGAGATGTGTCTCTCTCCGAGAATAAATAAGATCCCCGAGATTCATTTACTCCAAGTCTTTGATGATATAACATTAAAGAGAAAAAACAACAACAAAGAACAATCCATATTGCATATGTGCGATATCACGTATTTAGAAATACATTATTGAGCTCAAGGATGAGACCAGGGGCCTGTCTCACTAAACAGTACTTAGTGTAACGGGACTTAGTGTCGCTGCGACGCGTCATACACTAAGACGGGTCCTACTGACGTCCTGTTGGTTTCTCAGTTTCACTAAACCGTTCTTTACTAAGTCCTGTGTGCGGCGCATCTTCAACAATAAAACGTCTGGATTTTGATTCTACGAAGCCGAATTTCGTGACCTTCGACCTTGTGTGAAGATATACAAGTATTTTTTCCCCTTAAGTTTTCGTCTGCATCGTCTGCATTGAAAAAGTGAAAGGTCGCTGAATTTTATCACTTTAAGTGGTTGTTTGACATTATTTCGACTACTAGGAGCAAAATGGGGAAGGTATGGTATTAACCTTTTTCTTAAGACAACATAGAAGTAAATTATTGAAAGTGAAATGTATGCAGTGGACATGGGTGTCGATCCTTACGTAATACCTATTCAGCAGGGGGGGATGAATGAATAGATCATCCCCCCCTGATGAATAGGTATCAGTTACAGATCGACACCCATGGCAGTGGAAGTTTGTGATGGAAGTTGTATTTTGATACCTCAATAAATCGCGGCCGATTAATTGGCAGTGATGAACAGTGCGTGTGGCGGTATAGCGAGCCCGCTGTCACTCCGGGGTCGCGGATTACAGTCGTGCTCTCTCTCATGCACGAACAAACTAGGCCTAGATCTAGTCCTAGAACATAGAGACTGATCTAAATTCTAGTAACTAGATCTAGATCTAGTTCTACTAGTACTAGAGTCCTAGACTAGTATACTAGATCTAGATCTAGACCTAGTCTAGATTATAAAGAGATAGATCTAGTCTACATCTACTCTCAATCTTACTTCTTAATCTGTCTGAGACTGAGTGTGATTGTGACTGCTATATTTTCAGGCAGTAGGCCTAGGCCTAGACCTAACTTAGACCAGCAAAGTTTCTGTCTCTTTCGTTGAAAATTGTTCGTTAGCCTCTGATTTGGGTAGGGTCGGCTCCTCTCTTGAGTACATGTATGACTAGGCTAGGCTTTACCAGTAATTAAGGTTAATGTTAAAGTAGACTAAGCAAATATTAATCGAATAGACTACGAGTAGTCTACGAGGTTAGATCTAGAGTCTAGATCTAGGCTAGACCTAGATTCTAGTCTAACTGTTAGATCTAAATAATGGTGCAAACTATCATCACCGAGGCGATGATAATTTGTATCCATTGCCCGAGTAAAGCCAAAATTTGTTTTATATCCCACATCAGCAATAAGGTCTAGACTATTTAAAGTGAATTTTACATAATAAAAACTGATTCTGCAGACAGTTTAGCTTCAGCTAGATTTTACAAAGCGCAACATGCATACAAATAAATGTAATAGGGGTCTACAGTCGATGCATGCTCATTTGAGTTTTGACATTGACATCGACATTTCACGTAACCTACTTTGCTATGCGTATTAGGCAAGGGTGGGCAAGTGGGGTAGCAGTTAAAAATTACTTTACAATAGTACTATCTCAGGTAGTACTTGTCTCTATTTTATCATGTGACCTCGTTTAGACCCATTAGATTGCAGGATTCTTAGTAGTCTATGCGGGATATAATGCAAAATATCTCCTAATAATGATGATTTATAGTCTAGATCTAGGTCTAGTTGAAAAACATGTTTTATCTCTTGGTTTTGGAAAAAATAGCAGTGATTAACTGACCTAAGTTTTATTCCAATCGGAATTACAATAGGGTCTACAGCTTATTTATTTAACAGAACCCAAGTGCAGTGGCGGATCCAGGGGGGGGGGGGGGGGCGGGGGGGCCGGGGCCCCCCCCCCCCCCCCCCTTGAGAAAAAAATCATGTAAAATCACGTGATTTTTACCTTTTTTTGGGGTTGGCCCCCCCCCCCCCCCTGGCGCTCAAGGGGGGGGGGTGCAAATTGAAATTTTTTCTGAGGATAAAAAAAAAAAAAAAATGTGCTCACTACCCTAAAATAAATAGTAACTAGGTCTACATGTAGACTAGATCTTTATGCATTTTCCTCAAATTTCAGGAAACGCCTAGGAAACGTAGCAAGGACTTCCAAAGGGTGGAAATCGAAGCGCTGCTCCAGTTCGTGGCTACCAGGAAACTAGACCGAAAGCTTCAGTCTCTATAATCGTCGGTTGTTCCACTGAGACTACGTCTGGCTCCACTAGACCTCCGGTTATAGAGACTGAACGACTGCCTATGCCAGCCTGTGTTGAACTTATTCCGCTAGATTTTAGCCGCTAGGCCCCTCCCACAAACTTGCCACGGCCGTATTGTTATGCCCCCAAAATCCCCCAAAATGTCATTTTACCTCGTTCATTTCCAATTTTAAATTAGGCCTAGGCTATAATACATCGGTTCCACTTACTAACTTGATTGATATAATCCGTTTAATGGTCCCTTTTAAGGAAATTATCGGTCAAAATCGACATCCATGTTGAAAATCTTGCAAGCCGTGTTAAACTCTCGCTGCCGTCAATCTCATCCCTTCTAGTCTACGCCGAAGGCAAAATGATTATGAAGGAAAAACTGTGCGCCATCTACACGTTCGTAATGGCGTTATCACAGTTTTTCCTTCATAATCATTTTGCCTTCGGCGTAGACTAGAAGGGATGAGATTGACGGCAGCGAGAGTTTAACACGGCTTGCAAGATTTTCAACATGGATGTCGATTTTGACCGATAATTTCCTTAAAAGGGACCATTAAACGGATTATATCAATCAAGTTAGTAAGTGGAACCGATGTATTATAGCCTAGGCCTAATTTAAAATTGGAAATGAACGAGGTAAAATGACATTTTGGGGGATTTTGGGGGCATAACAATACGGCCGTGGCAAGTTTGTGGGAGGGGCCTAGCGGCTAAAATCTAGCGGAATAAGTTCAACACAGGCTGGCATAGGCAGTCGTTCAGCCTCTATAACCGGAGGTCTAGTGGAGCCAGACGTAGTCTCAGTGGAACAACCGACGATTATAGAGACTGAAGCTTTCGGTCTACCAGGAAACATGAACTGTTCGGAACTGGAGGAAAGGGGAGCAGCAAGGAAGAAAAGATGAAAGAAAGGTATGCAGGGATGTGACAGAGAAATTCACCAAAAGGAGGAAGATTAAATGGGGGTCCGGGCAGGGGGGGGGGGGGGGGGGTGAGCATACCCATGGCGAGTAAGGGGGAAGAAAAAAAAAGCAGTCCTGAAATCGCTGGGTATGGTAGTCTGTCAAAAAATGGAAGACCTGACACCTAAACTTTGCTGCCACATACGGCCTACTGCAAAATCCAAGCTACAGTATTCAGGTATTTATAAGCTTTAATCGTGACACGGCAACAGCCTTGTTATTTTGGCAATCTATGTACCTATGTAGACTCTGTGCAACCAATCCTTAATATATAATCTGTCTACTTCCACATTATTTCCAATCTTTCCATGCATAGAACCTGGAAAAGAGCAACCCATTCTCTTAGAGCAGCTGGTGGCCAAGAGAGAGAATGGCCCTCATTAAGGAAGAAATGGCGAGACATGGCTTCTAAAGCCAAAGCATATAAAGCCCCAAGGACAGGTGAGTGTGATGCTTAATAGGGGAGATTGGGGTTAGTTGAAACACTTTTAGAAAATTCAAACAAATATTAAAATATTATAACATAAAAATATTAGACAAATATAATTTTTTTAACAAAAAGAGATATGTCTATAAAACAAATTGACTATTCTAGAATTCTTGCCAGGGCCAATTAAATTCAAAGTATTTGATTCAAATGTTATTTATGTCCATAATGATACTAATGCCTAACTATATATTCATACAATTTCTTTACTTTCCAGGTGGTGGACCACCACCAGAGCACAATGAGATGCACGAGCGGGTTTTGGCCATTTTGGCAAGAGAAGCTGTCGAGGGTATCTTGCCAGAAGAAGATGAGCAAAATTCACAGGTATTGTAAGCATTTGGATTTGGTAGTGTCTCATCTTTAATTAAAGTTTGTTTTAATATAAGGAGAAAATGTGAAGAACAGATCAGTGAAGGTTGACAAAAAATGGGACAATAAATAAGAAAGTGATGGATTTTTATTTGTTTAAATTCTTCAAATCTGTGAGTCAAATTAGCAACACTGTCTCTAGATATGATGTCTGCACCTCACATTTCATCCTTTGTTGAAGAAAAGAAATGTCATTAAATTCCATTTTGATCAAAAGATACATTTTCTTCATGCCTATCTTGATCGTGTATCATGGATAACATGTTCTTTCATGCGTCCTCATATAATATAGGTCTTTTCAATTGACATTCAGAGAAATTGAGATTTTGGGTCATTCTGTCACTCGGATCATTCAGATCAGTGGTGAATTGTGAAGGGATGAAATCACAATTTATGACCACATAGTCAATTTGTCTCTAAAGATTCCATGATTTTCATGATTTTGAAAGATTCATAACATATTAGTTTTCTCAAACTTTCACTGAATTCTTTCTCAAATTGTTCTGATTATATTGAAACTAATTTAATATTACAGGGACTTTCCTTTTTAAGTTTATTCAGTAATGGGCGTGTCATGCAATTATATATTTAGGGTACTTACATCATTACAACAATTCTTTAGGAAAAGTGATATCATTTACTCTTGCTGTAATGTGCCCAAATGTAATGAAAAAGTGTTAAAACTTGTGTTTTAAGCCGGGACATGATCGCTTGGACTACTATACATGTACTTTTTGTAAATTGTGTTTAAAAAAAAGAAATGTGACATATTGAGCAGGATGCCTACACAACAAAATGTTAAGTGAAACCTGTGGTGTGTAGAAAAGTTTTATAATCTTGAGTATTCCCTGTTACCCCTTCCCCAAGAGACTTCCAGAAGTAACATGTGTATCAGCAGCAAGAGGTATGGGATATGAGCTATAAGTGATGATAGCTTTGAAGTAGGATGGGTCTGGATGGCATGTTCAATAATAAGGTCTTTGACTAAAAGTCCTTTTTGTCCAAACTATTTTGCTTGTGTAAACCATTAGTTGTTCTCATGTTGTTATGCACAGGCAGTTAACATTTTGGTCCCATACTTGGTCAAACCAGTAGATACAGCATTGTGGGAATCTTTAACTTTGTAATGTTTTTAGGAAGGCTAAAAATGTAAAATTTGACTCATTAAAATCACAGGTGCTAACTCATTCATCGATATAGCAATTACAAAATCTGTGATACATATTTTTCTTGTTTTATGAATAAACTTTATTGTTGTTTATGTATGAACAGGATTCACAGGCTACGGATCTGAGTGGTTATCAGCCTCCTCAACCACAGCCTCCTCAACCACAGCCTCCTCAGCCACAGCCTCAGCTTCATCAACCTCAGCCTCATCAGTTTAATGACATGTTGGCACAGAGACCTGCACAGATCAGGCAATTAGAAATTCAGGAGGAGCTGCTGAGAATACAGCGCGACAAATTAAAAGTTAAGCAAAAGCAAGTTAATATAAGCGAGGCTATTTTGGAAGAGCTAAGGAGCATCAAAAATATGCTAGCAATTAAACCCACAGCCATAGATCTCCTTAATTCAACTCAACAAGGGCTCTATTAATCCTTTTTTTTCCCCCATAATTTTATTCAAAGTTTTGAGGTGTATTTTGCAACCTCCCTAATTAAGTATTTTCAGCAGCTCCTCCTTAATTAAAGCCCCTCTAAAGTGTTGGGAGACCAAATTTCACAAAAAATGTCATGGCAAAGTTTTACTTAAATTGTCTAATGATGTGAAAGAGGATGTCGTTTAACAGACACTTCTGCAATGATTTTCATAATAAATATGATTGAAGAGAAAAGTTTAGGTTTTCTGTTGTACGCAGTAAACCTCAAATTTGTATATTTTCATCGCTATCTGTCTTCAAACACATTTGTTCTGAAAACTCTTGCAGAAATGAGTGTTAAGTGATATCTTCTTTCACTTCATTATGCAATTTAGGGGAATTTTGCCATGAGTTTTGTGGAGCTCCCAACACTTCAGAGAGCCTTTACTCTCTTATTGTATGATATATACAGGTCTCTGTGTCAGATATATATTAAGTCATGTTCTTTAAGACTAACAAATTACAACACCCAAAGGTACACCAAAATTCAGTTCAATTTTGTTAGGTCACGTGCTGATCAAAACACGGACATTAATTATTATTAATAACTGTATTATTTTGTGAACAGGAAACGTAACTGCAGACCCATTTTATGGAAACTATTGTAATTTCAAGTGAAGAATAAGGGGGGGGGGTTGCGTCTATTACAAACATACAGTATTTTTTTTAATCAACTGAGTTGCACCATATAAAATAAATTTATTATTGTTCACTCTTCTGCAAATTGTTAAAGATATTTTTTGATGACACCGAAAGACTCGTAAATAACAGAAAACCTTTGACATTCAATGGGTAGACTGATGAGAGCATTTTAATCCACATGCTATGATAACATTTGTGATGCATCATACAACTCCCATAGTGTGAAATTTAGGTTGTTTGAATTTACACATTTTTTACTCTTATCAATCAAGAAGAATATTATCTGCTACAGTTATGGTCTACTATGGTAGAAATAGACTGTTATTTTTATCAGAATAATAAATACTACTGCTGCTTTACAGAAAATCCACAGCAAAAGTTGTCTTTTCTTTGAGTGTAATAAATTTAAATTACTGGCCTTTAACAAATTTAAATTGTCTGTCACATTATGTACAACTTATGTGTACCAGTATGAATATATCCTGTTGTTGAAAAAGTTGTTAAATAAATGGTGACATTTGATTTGATGAGATAATTCAGATATCAGTAACTTTTACAACATAGTCAACCTGAAAAAGTGAAATACATGACAAGTGAAGAAATGCTTTGATTACATTGCATTGATATGGATTTATGAGAACATTTAATTTACCAATCCTGGTAAATCTATTTCAAGTGTGTAAAACGAGTAGAAACAAAATCAACCTCATGCAGTTAAGAAATGTGCCTCTGCCTGAAACTTACACGATCATGCATACAAATACCAAGTTTCATCACAATACCTTACTTCGTTCTAAAGTTCTAGAGTTCACAAAAATGAAGCCAAAATAGACATTCAGAAAAATTCTTGTACAATTTGGTCTCGAACTGCAATGGCGACTGCTCCAGGTTGACCTTGGTAGTCATTGATATCGGCTGGATCTGGAGGAGGCTGAACAAAGTAGTCTTGTGGTTCTCCCATCTCTTTGGCCATGTTGAACAGAACTGCGCAGGCAACGATGGTACGACATGCGTGTTTGGGTGCCACTCGAAGCCCAACAGCAAGACACGGAAACTTTGCCTTAATTTGCCCATTCACCTGTTCTATGAAGACCCGTGTTCTTGGATGAGCTCTGAAAATATAAAATGAAAAACATTTATTACAAAATGTTGAATGTTGCTCTTAAATCACTAGTAATTCTCTTAAAACGCTGAGAAAAAAGTAAAGCGATAACAGGTGGTCCTGACATTACAATGAGATGACCTACTGCTAATTGACGTTACGTTAAAGCCAGATTTGCTCTTTGGATTTTGACATTGCTATCTACAGTAGATGTGAAGCTTTTTGAAAGACAATATTGACAGTTTCAACATATTTTCAGTTTCAAAATAGTTATAAAAACATTTTATAACATTAAGATTTTACGCTTGCTCTCAAGTATCATTACAATTTATAAAAGATACACTTTCCTTTGGTATTCAATCTGACTTTCTTTTTCCTCTCTTCAACCTCCTACTTCCTTCACCTTCTCCTCTCCTTCTCTTCATCGTATTTCATTCATCCCGCTCTTCCTCTTTCTTTTTATTCTATTCTAATGAATTTGTACATCGATATCTGCACTGGATAGCATTGTAGACAGACGCGTACGTAGCAGGGGGGGGGGGGGGGGGGCTAAACCCCCTCAATTTGTTTGTATGTGTGTGATATTTGATGAACCCCCCCCCCCCCCCCCCCAAAAAAAAAAAAAAAAAAAAATTAATTAATTAATTAATTAAAAAAAAAAAATGCTCTTACCCACCCCCCCCCCCCCCATTATTCAGTGGCTGGCAGAGGTATTGCGAAATTTTCGGCACGATTTTAAAAGCTTAACCACCCCCCCCCCCCTGAAAAAACGAGCGTACGCCACTGATCGCACATGATACGACAATCGACATTGCTATCTTTAGTAGATTTGTAGTTTGGGTCGAGTTTGCAATGTTATTGTATTATAATACTTGCCTGTTATATGCATATTCTGCCGGTGTTTGTGGATTTTGGATTGGTGTGATCAGCCAAGGCTTGAGGGGGTACCCACTGTCACCAATGATGACACCTTCCTTCCTCCCAGCCTCAAAATCTGCAGCAATGTTGCTGTGTGTCAGGATCCGACTGTCGTGTGTCGATCCTGGCCACCTTGCAACAACATTGGTAATCTTGAACCGCGTCGTACACATGAGTTGCACATTTATGCTCTTTTGTCTCTTTCTGTTGACATAGATATATGCGTCGTCTCCGTATCTATGGATGGGTTTAATGAATAAAGAAGTTGCAGTCTGTTATTGATAGAAAATTATGTGACACTATATCGTGAACTAGAATTTTTCCTGCAAAATGTTCAGACAAAATTATCCATTATGTTTATTGTTATTTATTTTAGAATCTCAATTGCAGTAAGAAAACTTAAATATAAGCTAAAGTCTATATAAACACTTCATGCCCTATATCGCGTTTCACAAACCTGGAAACCATTGAAACTTTAAAAAAAAGCAAACGCAAAAACAAGATAAATAAAACCGCTCTAGTTCAATTCGTTTCACCTCGCTCAGAAAACAGCTTATATAAATAGTTCCAAAAGGCCAGGCTATTTAAGGTCTTAATACGAGGTCGGGGGGGGGGGGCATTATGGCCCCCCTAAGATCTCTGCCTAGGAAGGTCCAAATAATGTGAACATTAGCATGGTGATAGATTGAAGTATATTGAACAATATGGTAGACCCTAATGTTTATTTTCTTTTATGTTTATTTTGTTTTTAAATTAATATTTGTATGACAATATGCAAAATTTCATTTGGAAATGTTAAAAAATGAGTGGTTTGAACAATGCATATGCAGATTCGATTTGAAAATGCTGTTTTAGTAGTTAAACAGCGCAGGCGCGGATCCAGGATTTCTTAGGGGGGGGGGGGCCAAATTTGGAAATATGCGAGCCAAATATTGGTACGTAATGATGACCAGCAGTGACGTAATTGGGGGGGGGCGGGTGCAGGGTGAGTTTCCCCCTCCCTCCGCGAAGCGCGGAAGCTTTGACATTTTTCAATAAATTATTAGAGAAAGAAGACGATTCGTTGTTCCGTTCCCAAAAATAATCCTCTTCTGAATTGTGTTTCCCCCTTTCCGCGCGGAAGCTTTTACGTTTCATTAAATCATTAGAGAAAGAAGACGATTCGTTGTACCGTTCTCGACTCTTAATCCTTGTCTTAATTCAGTCCCTCCCCCCCCCCCCTCCCGCGCGATGCGCGGAAGCTTCGACGTTTCATTGAATTATTAGAGGAAAAAGACGAATCGTTGTACCGTTATGACTTTTAATCCTCGTCTAAATTCAGTTTTCCCTCTCCCACGCGAAGCGCGGAAGCTTCGACGTTTCATTAAAAAATTAGAGACATGTAGGCATCTCAAGAAGCATTTTCTTGCCTGGCTGTTAATTTAGGAATTTGTCATTTTCCAATAAACCCATAAAAAAGTATAATTTACTTAAAAGTGAGGAAAAATCTTGGAAAATTGTGTCATTTCAGCATTATTGGAAACCACCGTTATGGAATTAGAAATAAACCACTTTTGAATTTTATTTCCCCAAAGCCCCCCCCCCCCCCTACCCTATCAGTACGCCAGTGCCCCCTTCCCCCCCCCCCCCCCGATCTACATCTTGTTGGCGGGAAAATTGCAACTGTATTACCTTACCTTTCTTCATTCTCTTTTTTTTTCTTCTTTTCCTTTCTCTCCTCTTTCCCTTTCCCTTCCCTTCCTTCTCTCTTTTTTAGGTTTGCTGGGGGGGGGGAGGGGGAGGGGGAGGTCATTCTGGCCCCCACACCGCTCCACACATTGTTGGCGGGACTACCCACAACTGATCTCCCCTTCTTTTCTCCCTTTTCTTTTCTTCCTCTTTTTTGTTCTCTTTAGGTCTCCTCTTTTCCTTTTTCTTCCTTTTCTCTGGGGGAGGGGGGGGGGGGAGGGGGGAAGGCAAGGGCCTTTTGCCGCCCCCCCCCATCCGATCCACAACTTGTTGGCGGGAAAATTGCAACTGATATCCCCCTTTTCTTTTCTTCTTCCTCTTTTTTCCTTTCCTTTATCTCCTTTTTTCTTTTTTTCTTTCCCTTTCGTTCCTTCTCTTTTATTTTTTGATTGGGGGGGGGGGGGGAGGCAACTGCCTGGGAGGCAAGTCCTCCCCCCGCGATCTTCTTCTTCCTTCTTTTCTTTTCTTCTTCCACTTACTTTTTCCCTTTCTCTCCTCTTTCCCTTTCCCTTCTTTTCCTTCTCTCTCTCTCTTTTTTTTTTTTTTTGCTGGGGGAGGGGGGGGGGGGGGGGGGGGGGGCAAGGCCCGCTCGGCCCCCCTGGATCCGCGCCTGAAACAGCGCAAATTTGTGCAGTTTGTTCAATTTTGTTTGTTCACGTGCATTTTACCCCACAAACCGTTATAAAAAAGTACCATGATAACCATGGTTCTTTTTTTATCGAACCATGGTAATTTCATGGTAGGCCTAGTTTTTTTTCATAAGGGTGTGGCATACCACAGGCCCTATATTAATGCTTTAAATATATCAAATGAAATAGACCTACCTTGCACCCCTCAACAAAACGTGAGTGCAATCAACGGCACTCACAACTCGGGGCATACCGCTCACAGCGAAGAAGTCGGCTTGACTGGCTGCAACTTCAGCAGGGGTTGTCGGGAATCTGATGATATCGTGTTTCATCCGTATCAAAACACGGTTAACACGACGAACAATCCTGCTTGCGCTGGCCTTGCTGACTCCGTGATGATCACCATGGTTGTGGTGCACGGTGCCACTTGCGTAGAAACGCAGCGCCGTTAACAACTGCAACCGCCCATCAATGGCGTGGCTTCTGGATGTCTCCCGATCCAATCGCGGTGCCAAGGTATTTAGAAGTAGCATAATGCCTCTTCGGGAAAATCTATACCTCTCGTACATTTCGTCCTCATTAAACCTATCCAAAGGGTTTTGTCTGTCGCGAAAAACCCGCTCTCGACGAAGCCCTCTGGGCCACCCGATCGGCCATCAAGATTTGAAGGTCGGCCATCATCGAGAATTAAAACGACTTTCAAATTTGGCGCGAAATTTATCACATGACATTACACTAAGAACTGTTCCTACGTCTCGTCTCGACGAGACGTAGGCTACGACCTGTATGCAACTTAGTTTAAGGGGTACTAAGTACGGTACGCGTCTTAGTGGGCTTTGTGAAACTCCCGCTAAGATGCATCTTACACTAAGTCCTATAACAGGACTTAAGGCCGCTTAAGACGCATCTTAGCGCTTAGTGAGACAGGCCCCTGGTCATGCTGACTTCTGAACATTATGTGTGTGTATAATGTGCGTACGTGTACGCACTAAAAGGCCTGAAGATCACTTGCGAACGAGCATAGTGAGTGAACATTTAAACAAAAGCATTATTAAATGTCAATTTTTTTATATTGAATTTAGATAAAATAACAGGCATTCAACTTTGTAAAGACAACTGCACAGGTCAAGACATATTTCTATAACAGGGCCTATTTTCTCATTCAATTTCATCCTTATGTAGAACAAAAGTCATGTAGATAGCCTGTCAATTAATTAGGTTCCAATGCATAAGTTAATGTAAGCCTCTATATAAGAGGGCTCCTTTATGATGATGAACAGCCTCTTTGAGCACAATTTCCTTTTGGTTGTTGCTCAACGGGGGGGGGGGGGGGGGGATATGGGGCACCATTATTTGTTTAAATCAACACCCCATCTTGAGCAAAAAACCAAAAAAAATGGGGGGGGGGGGTCGCGCGAACCCCCGAACCCCCAGTTTGTACGGAATGCAAAATGTTTGTTCCACCTAAACGTATGCAGGTAAAAGATGAATGAAATCATTTGTAACGATCGAGGCACTGTCTTAATAACGATTTGCGCATATAATTTGATTATATATTACGAAAAGTGTTATGTACTTTATATGCGTATTAATTTGTGTGGACATTGCGGAAGATTTCCACAAGTAGTGCTCATTTTGGAAAATAATCAGTGTGTAGTTTCAGAAATGATTTCGTGCCTTAGCTTTGGGTAAGCTCTAATAAAAGTCAAATTAAATACAAACACACACACATTTTGCTATCTTTTTTAGCCATTCTTGATTACTTGTTAAACAAAGTATTCAAGTTTTATTAATACACGACAAATTTGAACTCCTACCTTGCATCACAAAATAAATGTTCCCCGAAACAAAAAGCCCCTCAACTAATTTAGGAAAATTTGATAACCATTTCTTCGATAAAGATTCCCTAATTGATGATACCGGTATAGTTTGCCTCGTGTATGCTAGTATTTGTTTTAATGGGGCACATCCATGTGTTAGTTTGCTAGGACAAACTCTTTTCAGCCGCTGTGCTTAACAGTGTCTGCACAATGAGACCAAGGAGCTGTGTGGTTGAAGCTCCTTATTGAGGCTAGGTTGACATCTTACTACATAGGGTCTGTAATATTTGACATTGTCAGAGACTGACAGAATTAGCCAATTAGGCTTTGCTAAAGGCTTGAGTTTATGAATTTTAGTCAAGTTTGAAATCAAAACTCTGTGCGTGCCTGCAGCCTGCAGACTACGGATGGTAAATGACTGGTAGATGTCAGTGTCTTGCTTTCGTAGAACTCTAATATCACAAATGTTAATAGAATAATCGTTTTTTAACTTTGAACCGAGGTTCTTGCCTTAATGTAAATATTATGTTACATGTATATAATTATTTATCTTTTTATTTAGTGTAAAATACCAAAGCTTTGTATTTAATCACAAGACATATTTTGCCTATAGTAGATGTAGAATAGCTTGTAGCTTAAGTATGTATTCAATAGTTATTCATAATTATTCATTACATTTTCATTCATTGCTCTGATACTTGTGTGTGTTAGTGGTATCAGACACGATCAGCATTAAATGCTATTTTCTGGTCCCATTTATCCTTCCAATGTTAAACGTTCACAATTGATTGTTATATTAATGTGCTTTTTGTTGGATAATAAAGCTTTAAACTCAAACTCAGATAGAAATGTAGATAGAAAGATAAATAAATAATACGATAGATAAAGGGATCAACTGAAAGAGAGGGATAGATAGATAAATAGTTGGATACACAGATATATAGATAGATGGATAGAAAGATAGAAAGAGGGATATACAGATAGATAGATAGATAGATATGATGTATAGATATATAAATAGATAAATAGATAAACACATAAATAGTTAAGTTAGGAAGAAATAATGAAATATTCGTTGGAAAAACAAAACATTAATATTCTGCTTAGATCTTTTGTCCAGTAAAGCAAATTTATTAAAAACCAGCGTTCTTGGAAACCTGACAAAGGGGTACAAGAGTTGCTAAGAGCAAACGTAAAACAACAAGGATAAGCGTGTTATAAAAGATGACGAAGCAATGTAAAGACTGGGTATTGCAAATGAAAAGGGAGGTAGAAGTACTAGAATGACAAAACAAAGAAAACGCCTAAAAAGGCGTGGAAGAAAGAGAAAAGAAGAACGGAAAATGGAACGCGAGAGAGAAGAGACTAGAATAGAGAGAAAGAAAGAGAGAGAGAGAGAGAGAAAGTGATAATTAGTAAATACACTTTATCTGTACAATGCTTATAATGTTGTTATGCATTTGTAATAGTTTGAGATGTAAAAATGGAAAGTTGCGATTTGTTATTATATATTAATTTCATGTTAAAGTAATGTAACTCCAATATCTTGAAATATTATGACAAAAT
The DNA here is from genome assembly GCF_000002235.5 of Strongylocentrotus purpuratus. NCBI lineage: Eukaryota > Metazoa > Echinodermata > Echinoidea > Camarodonta > Strongylocentrotidae > Strongylocentrotus > Strongylocentrotus purpuratus. The sequence goes on along the minus strand of NW_022145564.1, from coordinate 538,631 downwards.
ATTTATATAATATCATTCTGTTATTATTTTGTGTGCATTGGATGAACATTAAAATAACTTTTAAAATAAAAATAAAATTTCCAGAATCTGGCCGGTTCCTTATCCTTATATTCCCTACAATTGAACATTTTCTTTCTCTATTGCGACTAATACGGAAGTGAGTCCTGGGCCATGACAAAGAATGACAGAAAGATGGTTGATGCCTTTGAACCGTGGTGCTACAGGAGGCTGTTGCAGGTGTCATGGAAAGATAAAAAGACAAATATGTGGGCCCTGGACAAGATTGAAACAGACTTGACCATCAGAAGGGGAATCATGGAAAGAGAACTAAACTATTTGGGGCACATTGTTAGGAGATCTGAAGTTGTTGAGAAGCAAATACTGCAAGGAGCAGTCGAAGGAAAACGGGGTATAGGTCGTCCATCAATATCTTGGACTGATGATATCAAGAAGTGTCTGGACAAGGAATGAAAGGTGCAACACAAATGGCAGGTGAAAGAGTTGCATGGGGTTGCATGGCGTGAAGACCAAAGCAGCGCTTTACAGCGCCACCTGAAGTTGATTATGATGATGACAATTGATTCAAGCCGCCGAAGATGGCGCTATCAACGAACAATTACGCTCACCAGCTCAGCCTTCGCCTGGCGTCGTAATAGTCCTGCGTACGCGCCTGCGTGGACTGATACGTGTGACGTCCATTCATGGCAGTACAAAGGGAAGTCGATCGTAGCAATCCACATTGTCGTTGTGCAAATCTAAAAGTCCCTAATTTCAGGTTCATGACATCTTCGGGTGGCAGCAAGTTGAGATCGCATTGCTTTGGTTTGGTAGAGATGATCAAAATCGAATAGGCCAGATTCTGTAACACAAATCGTAAATAACGTGTGCATGGTACAGTCACACACAGGCGCGCCGGAAGCAGTTTGGGATTGGGGGGGGGGGGGGGGGCAAACAATCCAAGGGCTCACCAGGGGCAGTGACGTAATGAGCAAAAACGTTTGGAAGGGGGGGGGGCAGAAGAAAAATCTCTTACACGTTACATGCCTGCCTCGCGTAACGTTTTTCAAAGTATTCAGAGTATTAACGATCAGGTAGAGCGTAAATTGGCGTGGGGTCCAGGGCCTGAGCTCCCGGAAGCTCAGGGTTTTTAGGCATTAAATTACGGTCAGATAAGCATATTTAGATACTTTATTTGTGTAACTTGGGGTCACTATTTGGCGGAGAGTCCAGGGAGCAGAGCCCCCGAAAGCTTAGGGGGTTTAGGTATTTAATTACGGTTAGATGAGCATCCAGGGGTCCTCTTTAAGGCCATTGATGTGGTCAAGGGGGCAGAGCTCCCAGAAGCTCAGAGGTTTAAATATTTAACTACGGTCAGTTGAGCATCCAGGGGCCTCCTTTGGGCTCTTGGTGGGGTCCAGGGGGCAGAGCCCCCTGAAGATCTTGTATTTTAAGTTTTTAATAACGGTCAGATGAGCATCCAGGGGACCGCCTTAGGGCCCTTGAAGGGGTCCGGGAGTGGAGCCCCCCCCCCCGTAAGCTTTGGGGTTTTAGGCATTTAATTACGGTCAAATGAGCCTATATTTTGATACCTCAATTGTGACATTGTCAGGTCACTTATTTTTTTCTCTCTCTTTTCTTTCTTTCTTTTTCTCTGTGACATACTTTTTCAACAATTGAAGGGGCTCAAGCCCCCAAGCCCAGCCGTTTCGCAGACCACGACATAAAGGCTTCTAAATAAGCACATTTTTTCGCCCGACTGTAAATTTGTCAATTTCTAATTGTCCAACAAACGCATAAAACGGTATGACTTTATACAAAAAAACTGAGAAAAATTACCGGAAAATCATGTCATTCAGCAACATTTAATCACTGGTATCGAATAAGAAATATACCCCCCCCCCCAATCAGTACGCCAGCGTTCAGGGCTCATGTCTTCTCACCCCTATAACAAAAAACAGGCACGCTTTCCCATTCTCTCATATATGGCCACGATATACGCGTATCGCTATTATAAAGACCTTTATTTTAGGTGGCATGCATAATGTGCAATGTTTAGGAAATTTAATTCCCGTTAACTTTCCTTTTCTTTGAATGGAATTTGTGTGTGATTTAATTCAGGTTTTTATTATTGTCATGTTCTTTGGGTTTAAAAATACAAACTATCTGTACTCCTTGACTGCTTTTGTTTTTGGATGGGGTGGGGGCGTTTGTTTGTTTGTTTGTTGTTGTTGTTGTTGTTTTGTTGTTGTTGTTTTTTTTTTGGGGGGGGGGGGGCAAAAATGCATAACTATCCTGGCTGTGTTTTAGAAGCTGTGCTATTGATTCTCAACATTTCAAACACCACTGTACAAAACCCAACTAATTTCACTAAAAATCGGTACTTTAGTGACAATTCATGACACCTAAATAGCAGTCAAATACAATTTTTTCAGATGTTAGATAGAATAATTTTAAAATGCAAATTGTGTGTCTACTACAAACTTGCCACTTGCCGATCAACCGCATCGGCATGATTGTGTGCATCTGTGTGTTATGAGTGTATTTACTATTCATGTATTTAAATGCTGCCTATTTACACGTAGTGCAGTGTTAACGGTCAATACGCATTAGCGTTGCCTTTCTATGTGGGTACAGTGGTTGTAATTGTATACAATGCAATCTGTATGTAGCCTACTCATAGAATTGGCAAATCCACACCGGTAGGGCGGCACTTTGAACGGTGTACCTTCTGCACGCGCGAGTTGGTTCAATTGTTTTTCTACCCCCGCTCGCGAATTTTTTTTCCGTACTCGAGAGGGCAAATACCCATGTGCGCATGCGCGTGGACTTGTGATTTCTCTGCTACTTCCCATACGAAATGTACATGTATTCGCATGTACTGTGCACGATTCGCGTTCTACGAGTAAACGATGGCATAGTAGTCTTCAAACACAGACTCTGATTTGCCAGTTTGACAAAACAATTACGCATATATCGTGCGTAGCAATAGTACTAGTATTCAAGTCTGAGTAGTTGTATGATTCAGACATTTTAGTGCTTACAGAAATGCATCCCAAATTGAATAGCATGGTATAGTAGTCTGCAAGCACAGACGCTAATCGGACAGTTTGACAACATAGTGTCTTGAGTAGTGCTTTATATTCAAATATGTGTAGTTTTATGATTCAGACCCTACTGGTGCGTGTATTGGAAAGGCATCTCAACTTGCAGAGTGGCATAGTAGTCTGCAAGCACAGACGCTAATCTGACAGTTTTGACAAAATAGTGTTATTCAAGTCTGAGTAGTTTTATGATTCAGACCCTACAGGTGCGTGTATTGGAAATGCACCTCAACTTATAGAGTGGCATAGTAGTATGCAAGCACAGACTCTCCTTTGACAGTTTGACAGAATAATATAGGCCTATTGTGTATTGAGTAGTGCTTTTATTCAAGTTTTCGTAGTTTTCTGTGTTGTGCCACTGCTCTCTCACTCTCTCTCTCTCTCTCTCTCTATCTCTCTCTCTTTCTCTCTCTCTAGCTCTCCCTCCAGTATGCTCGCACTCTCTGTATTACTTTTATTTATAATCATGGTCTGCTGAGAGCCAGAGAGAGAGAGAGAAAGAGAGAGAGAGATATGGAGAGAGAGAGAGAGAGAGAGAGAGAAAGAGTGTGAGAGAGCAGTGGCACAATACATAGGCCTACCATGGGGTCTGGAATCATTAAACTACACAAACTTGCATAAAATCACTACTCATCAATACACAATATATTATTATGTCCTTGCAGACTACTATACTACACTCTACACATTGAGATGCATTTCTAACGCACGCACCAGTAGGGTCTGAATCATACATCTACGCAGACTTGAATAAAGTACTTCTCAGCACACTACTAGTATGTGTCAAACTGTCAGATTAGCGTCTGTGCTTGCAGACTACTATACCATTCTATACAAGTTGGCGACTTGAATAAAGTACTTCTCAGCACACTACTAGTATGTTGTCAAACTGTCAGATTAGCGTCTGTGCTTGCAGACTACTATACCATTCTATACAAGTTGCAATGTATTTCCATATGCACTACTGGGTCTGAATCATACAACTACACAGACTTGAATAAGCACATCGCGACACATACGCATATTGATTTGTCAAACTGGCAAATCAGAGTCTGTGTTTGAAGACTACTATGCCATCGTTTACTCGTAGAACGCGAATCGTGCACAGTAGATGCGAATACAATGCATTTCGTATGGGAAGTAGCAGAGAAATCACAAGTCCACGCGCATGCGCACATAGGGTATTTGCCCTCTCGAGTACGGAAAAAAATTCGCCCCCCGCTCTGGGTTTTCCCAATTTCATGTAACGTGACAATGGTTTGTCTTTGTTTGCCATTACTTGTAATGTTTTCCGCCTCCACATAAAAAGGCTAATGATGATTCACTGCAAAATTTGACTTTTATCCTAATATATAAGCGTTGGTCGCTATATACTTCAGCAAGTTCCTGCAACAAAAAAACGACAGGGCTGTACAACTAGAACTTCTTGGCCAATTGTTTTAACCGCTAGTACTACAGGGGTGCTCTATGCACGTGTTGTTGCTGTTGTTACTGTCCATAAGGACCAATGCATTTCTTTCAACAATACAAAATCGCATGTTCTTTATACACAACAAGATTTAACAAGAAATATATACATGTATAAAATCGAAAAAGTTTAACATCAGACAAATTTTGCAACATAGATACCGTATTCGGGAAGCTTGTCTGAAAGCGATACATTTAAACAGCAATTTTGAGTTTTGACATCACAATATGCTGCCAATGAAAGGTATAGCCACTCGCTAATATAAGAAGTGAACCTAATAGTATGTTGGGTTTTCTTTTTAAAGCAAAACCTTAGGGACATGCATGTCTTTTGAGTGAAATGAAAACATTAATTACCTTTAACCCAACTCTATTTGAAAGGTATAGATTGTAATATATATTTTGTTTTAAATAGAAATATTTAGTAAATTCGATTCAATACCTCAATATGGCAAGAAAATATAGTCTCAGGTATAGAGACCAAACCGTACATAAGACACCATACAGTAATATATGAAACATCATAGTCCCCTCTCCTCGAAATTGATGGTTAATTTTGTCTGACTATGATGCATAAGAATGATTGAAACCTCAAGAATAGCCATATCTATATCATAGGGTTTAATATGATGATGGTAGGCTCAAACATTGTAATGATGGATAGAAACTAGCGTGGAATATTGTGCTTCCACCATTAACATGGAGAGAACTATTGTAACATTTGCGCGTGGGCATGAAGGCAGTGGGCAGATTAGTGTATGTGATTCAAATAATAATTTTCATACCACAAGCCAAAGGTCGGTTGATCATCCATTAAAATCCCTCATCCGTTTGTACATCCGTGTGTACATCCTGTTGTACATGATACTTGCCTTATAAAGAACTTCCTACACCCAGTAATAACTAGACCTACTATGTAACATGCTATCCCTGCTTATATCTAGCCATACGACAAATCTGTATACTATTGAGCGTGTAACGTGTTTGTGCGCGTATTCAGGGCGAAATCTGTACAAAGATGGCTACTTCCAGCTCGGTGATTAGGAAAGGGAAGCTTGATGAGTTACGACATGAAATCTTGTCGTACAAACCAGGCAAGGCTGTACCTTGTGATGATGAACGAGTGGTGTTTCCTGATAAGCTTGTTATTGGTACGATAGGTATACCCGAGCATGCGTACAGCATAGTCCCTGTCCTGAGAAGTGCTCTTTATGGAGTCTTAGAGCATCGCAAGCTTGCTGATGAACATCAAACATCTACTGATCAGGAATATCTCACCGATTCTATATACGTCATCACAAGAGAAGCTCTCTTCTCAGGTTTGTATATTGAAAAAAGAGCTTTGTTGTTTTGTTTGTGTTTGTTGTAAATCCAAAATGATACTACGCCTCCACTATGAACATGTATCGTTGGAATAAAAGCTATTTCATTAACTCTAAGGTAGGTTTTTGGTAAAATAATGAATTGCATTGACAAATTACCCCTCGTCTTTAATAAACTAGCATTGTAAGAATGTCAAAAAAATCTAAAATATGTTGGGTAATTTCTTATTTTGTTTTTGATTGTCTCTAAAAAACAATAATTCCCATGTGCCAAAAATGAGACAATGTAAACCAACTGCCCAATTTGTATTTGTATGTTTTGTAGAAGAAATAAATTCAAGTTAATTCAATTATGGCGGTTTGAAAAAAAACTACGCGATGATCCTGTTTGATGTTGTTATGGGTGTTTTATTAAGGGTTTTGGAATTGTACCATTATTACCCGCACTGCAGTTCTTACAAAATTCCCACATGACATTATATTTATATGGGACAACATAGATTCATGGATTCATCATTATTTTGGCAACCCCTTCTTAGTATGATTCCACGACTTTCAAACCCATGTAAGATTCTCTTTATGAAACGCATTAAGTTCACTGTTTATATTTTCACAAAATATTATTTTGTGTGGTTTCATGAAATGTTATTGCAAAACAATTCATTCATTTGTGTTATACTGGCATAATGCATGCAATTTATAGAACTACACAAGCTTTTCTATTTTGCTCTTTCTCTACTTCTGCATGTAGGCTAAATATCATGTTAATAGTATCCAAAAGGTTCATCATGCACAATGTATCAAATACGTTCTCTCTTACCATCTTACCAGTTTTAAACGAAGAAATTGTACGAGACCTTGCCGGGAAGGTCGGACGTATCGTGCTGTTACTAACGTGAGTATTAATCTTCTCGCTCTCCATATTCACATGGGCAATACATATTTGACTGATATACATGTAGACTACCATTTTTGTAATCGCATGGTAATGCTGGTACGCTTTAATATGGCTAGATGATTTCTTTGGAATATTTATATGGGTAAAAGAATTTTTTTGTTGGAGATTGAGCCCATTCGCTTGTATAGTAATGCGGATACGTTTGGGCGGGGGGGGGGGAGCAATGTCATGGTTTGCCCCTAGCGGAATAATACTTAGATATTCACCACTGTTTATCACTTTTGTGTATGCAAACATGATCTTATAATGTTTCTCCTTACTTCTGTTACCCGAATTTGACAGCAAGGTGCCCGAATATGTTCGATATCTTTACATCTTTAATATCGACAGTGGCGTAGACAGGTTCGTACACCTGGGGATGACTGGGCTGCCAACGCTAGTGAGGGCGCTAAGCGCCCGAGCGAGGGAGCGAAGCGACCGAGCGGGGGGGGTGTCCCCCCTCCCACGGTAGGGAGCTTTTGCAATTTTGAACTTGAAATCGTGCAATCTGATGCATACTTAATGAGGTAAAATAACACACACAAGCGTGTACGCACACACACACATACTCACACACACACACATACTCAAACGCACACACACACACACACACACATACTACGCCTTGAATGGACAGACATACATCGACAAGATCTACACACCGTGGCATACGAATACAGAATGGACTGACACATAGTATTGCATATTGAACCACACTACGTATTTATTTATCTCTGTGAATTTTGCTGTTACACCTCTTCAGAAAAAAAACCAATGTCAACTGTGTACACGCAGGTATGGTCTTTGTTGTCTTGATAGGGGTATGTGGTTATGAATGAAAACAGCCTCTGTGGCCATTTGTGAATAGAACACATAAACAACAAACAAATAACGATTAAACTTTGAACAATATGTCTGTTCATTTATAAAGCATAATGAATACGTACATACTATGCTTTTTTTACCTCAAAGAAACAGGCATAGTATCCATAGATGGATATTGGCTGGCGGCTCATTAACATACAGATACAAAAAACATAAACAGTATCACTATGATCCATGGAGTAATAATACTGATTTGTAAGTTTGTGAAGAAATCGGAACCATAACGGCATTGCATCGTTTCAAATTAGGGCATTATTTACTTCTATTTGATCTCAGTCTTATAATAGTAATAGTAATAATAATAATAATGATAATAATAATAATATAATAATAATAATAATAATAATAATAATAATAATAATAATAATAATAATAATAATAATACAAATAAAAAATAATACTAATACAAATAATAATGCTAATACTAATAGGTTCCTTTTATCTCGCATTTCAAGACAGGGTAAATTCACACTGCGTTTACATGAAACAAACTTCTTTAAACATTTCAAACTTATGTCTTCATGCATCAATCAACATACTTTAAATGAATACAAAACAAAGTGCATCTTAAATAAAACAAAAATAAATAAATAGTTAACAATACAGAAAAGATGTAGCTGCTGCAAGCTTAACAACAAACTAATGTATACCAGTCAGTCTTGATATCAGTATTAGTGTAACAATAGTCATATAGTGGGAGCATGAAGTTGAACAATTCATGATGTTTGTCTGTCACGAATTATTATGTATACTGTTGTATCACATTCATTTTCTATTCTGTTTTAGAATTGGCTTTCACCGTGTGAATGCGGCTAACAATAAACACAATTACAATAATGATGAGGATTATTATTATCATCATCATAATTATTATTATTATTAATATTATAATTGTTATCATTATTATTATTACTATTATTATCATCATTATGACTTATTAAGTAAGCAAATATCATTCCCCAAAACCTGGGGGGGGGGGATGCATCCCCCTCATCCCCCCCCCCCCCCCCCCCCCCCCCCCCCCCCCCCCCCCCCCGTTGTCTACGCCCCTGAATATCGACATTATGAAGGATTCACGGTCATAAATTACGGCGCTTGAGGGCGCGTGACATCGTTCTGATACCGCAGACCGAAATAAACACATTTTCGGGGCAATGTGGCAAGGAAAATCGGTAACAATTTCTTTTCTTTGACGTGGCCTTCGGTAGATACGGTTGAGAATCAAATTGTGTGCATAATAACGATTGTGCATTTGAACATTTTCTCATCTTTATCAGCCCGTCTCTTTTCGACTATTACCAACGATGGATCGAGGCAATAAAGAAGTTGACAGGTGAGTTTGCCCATCATCCTTTACGCTAGGTGGGACGATAAACTGAAGACGTATGAAGGTGTTTCTTAAACAATTGTGAATTAATAAACAATTGCACTGTTGATACACACAATACAAACCACCGTATTGATTAAAAGAATGGACAAATGAAGAGATAAATGAATAACATTACGAGCCAGATTACCTTCGCGCATAAAACTTTTGAATATGCAGGTTGGTAAGTTTTGTTTACATATTTGAGGATTGATGTTAATTGCAAAGAAATTAAATTGGTAGGTACGAGTATCTAACAATGATGACACCTGCTATAGAATGGTTTTTAAACAGTTATGACTAAGATGACAAAAAAATCGAGGAAACAACCATAATTCATGCAATATGACCCTAAAATCAAGTACTTATCTTAGTTTTCTATATTATCCATTATGCATTCAATTTCGATCATGATGATATCGTGAACTCTAACACGCCCTTCGTCAGTTCAATTTGTAAATTAAATACCTTTTCCTTCCTTGTGCATGCATGCTGATACTTTCCTCTTTTTGTGTAGGTCTGTATTATTATATAATAGGTCCATGTGATTACAAATTTTCATTTTCATAGTTGTAAATGTATAATTATCTCCTGACTACGGCTATGTTTACTCCCTTTTCAGGTTCTTCTGCAGTCTTTTTTCTTTATTACTTTTCTCCCCCCCCCCCCCCCCCCCCCCTCTTGCTCTCCATATATCCTTCTCACACTTGCCAGTTCTATCTACAACCCTAGAAAATGGTGGTATACTTTATGCACATACAGCACGTTTAATGGCAATATTTGAAAGCACAGATGTGAATGAAAAATGAACAGATTCGATCCTTACTCTGGTGTAAAAAATATACCCCCCCCCCCCTCTAAAAAAAAGAGGGATTAGGTGACTAATGTGTGGTACATAGAGGTCATGAGACGATTAAATGACTACTTTCGATTAAACTGTTTTTTTTTTGTGTGTGGATAGGTCACGTCCCTATATGTGCCATGGTACCTACATGGCAAAGGAAAGACATCGAGGAGGCAAAAGATAAACTAAAAAAGCTCGGGATCACTGACATCTATGACCTACCTCCCATTGGTGGCAATCTCTCAGATGAGAAACGGTTGCTGAGGCTTGATCTCCTCCATGGATGCCTGAAGAAAGGTGACGAAGGGATATCTGCTGACTTAATACAGCTGTATTCTTTACCCAGTTTTGAGCGGTTACGGAACCAATGGAGAAAGGATGTCACAGAAACACAGAAGAGGCACGGAGAAGACATAAGAGAAGAAGAAGTAGCAAAGAAGTTACTCCGAGGTAGAATTACAGACTTAGAGCAGGAACTCAACGATTCCCGTGCAAGTCGCGCAAGCATAGTCAGTGAAAAGGGAAGACTACAAGATACCATGAAGGTTGAACAAGAAAGGCGTGAACATAGTGAAAGGGCAATGATGGAAAACGAGAAAAGAGCAAAACAGATAATGGAGACGTACAAGCAGAGGGAGATGGAATTTGAAAAGAAACTACAATCAAAGGATCTGCGTATCGAAACAATGGCTAAAAATTTACAGGGGACAGAAGAGAAGGCAAGACGTCAGGTTGAGCGACTAGAGACCGACAACGAAGAAATTATGACGAAATTAGTGTCTAAGCTACAACGGGAAGACACTTTGACAAAAATGCTAGAGGAGAAAGAGCGGAACGAGTCGACTCTCAGACAGCAAGTTGAAGAATTAAAGAAAGGAAGAGAGGAAGACAGAAAAGAAAAACAGTCAATAGAATTAAGCTGGAAGAAGAAGCATGACTATAAGGAAGGGCTTTTGGAGCAACTTAAGCGTGAGACCTGGAAGCTGAGAACCAAAATTCAACTAGAAAGTGAGATACGATCAGCAGAGCAGAAGAAGAAAGCAGAGACACATCAATGGAGTTTCATTCCCTGGGTGGCTTCTGGAAAACAAGCTCAGAGTGGTAAGACTTTATTTGCCAATCTCAATTTCCTTTAAAAGTTTAAAAAACAAACATTATACTATATACGTCCAAGCCAATTTGTTGCTACTTTTTGAAATAAGTATAATGTGAAGCTTATCAAATCCTATATGGTCTTTATAGCTCCCTACCCCATTTTAGCTATACTTTGAAATTACTTAGAATACCGATACAGTGAACGATAGAGAACATTCCAAATTTGTATCTTAAATTCTTTTTCTTCCTTCTCATTCAAACTGACTTCATTCCTTCATGACAGGCACATCACCATTTGAGGATAATTCAACCGGAGGACTGGGAAGTGATACACTACAAGCAGGGTGAGATGAAATATCTTTACTCTTTACATGGCAAATTGACAATAAACGCATTATTTCTCTAATAGTGACAACACTACTACGGAATGTACTTTGGTGTGTAAAATGAGTGGTGCTAGACTGTCAATAGCAGTGCTAAAAGTACGGCAGCACTTATGTTCTATGAATCCAAAATCAGGTTTAGAAATTTCGTGACCACCTGTGATTATCTAAAAGCAGAAGTGAATAAAAGATTGAAAATCATTAAAAAAACATGAAAATCTTAGCTACATACCAGTCGACAGTGATTTGAGTTGAAAGTGAAATGTTTTAATGAATTTAAATAAAATTTAATAATTCGAGCATGTCGAGCATGGTCTCTAAATGAGATCGCTGTCTATTTATGTCAGTCAACTGCTATAGGTTGACTTTAACAATGAAAACGTTCTGTAATGAAACAAATAGAAGATGATACTCTTGATTAGAGTTATAATATAACATAATCCTCTATAGTCTCATTACGGGAAGAACTTATTTTGACTTTCTTTTCTTCACCTATTAAGTAAAGATTATTTTGTATTAATTTTAAAGTTGATCCGTCATACCTACGTTCTTTGACCGCCCCATGTTTGTCTTTGTTACCATTCCCGGGACCATTCTAGAGAGGAGCCTCCAGATGATGAGTTTGCAGGCATATTACAGCAGATAGCTGACGACCTTTACGATGAAGCCAAGATTGACAGCCTTGCTGGTCAGCTGGGAATCCTACATGGTGATATACAGAGAGCGCTCATGACCAATGTGAAGTTCAACCGTGTTACCAGTGATGGAACTCGTCATATGCTGAAACAATGGAGAGAAGGTGTGTCCAGGGAAGATGAACGGATTGAGCTAACGAAGGCACTGCAAGCTGCCAAGTTGGTCAACCTTGCAGACCTTTATCTCAGCGGAGGTAACGTATATTTTCTTTAAGAACAATTGTAGTTTCGTAAAGAGGACCCCATTCAACACTTCAGCAACATGCTGTTTTATTCGGTATACAATACGGCCCATGTGTTTAGAGTCAGATTGACGGTATTTTCTGAAGCAAATTCGTTTCCACATTTTGACACTGTTGATATAAATACTAAGGTGACGTAATGCAGAGAGAAGGTACTTAAAAAGAGCTTAGGTACTACTTTCAGTTATTATTTTCCTCGCGAATAAAAATCCAAACAGGGACCCCTTTCACAAAGACTTTTTCCAATGACAAATGACAAAAATCAGTGACAAATCTGCTGTTAACCAATCAGAAGCAAGGATTTCAGTAGATTATAACAAAAACTGTCATGTGTCACTGATGACAAGTTTTGTGAAACAGGGCCCTGATGCTTACTACCAACTTCAAGTTCTCATCTACTACCTGGTGAACATAAAAATAGCTTGAAAGAAATTTGAAATTCACTGTGATAAGTACTACACAATCTTAATAATTCAATTCGATGTGTTTTGAGAAATAAACCAATTATCATTTTTCTTTCTTATTGCCGGTTAGGTGTAGTAGAAGAACAGATCGATGCTGAATATGATAAAGAAGACAATGATGAGCAGCTCTCTGCTAGAGATGAGGCCTCTCTAGAAGAGGACCGGACCAAAGGACAGACCGACACCCAGGTACTTCAGGAAGCTACAGCAAGCAATGACCACACTCCTCGAGATGGGCAAACGGGAGACATCGCTTCCAAAACCCAGGATGACTTGACACATAGAAGTAGGATTCAACATCCTGACAACTCATCGGAGAGGACTACAAAGAACTTGGATGCATCTGAAGTGACTTCCGAAGACGTGTCCTCGGAAGAAGCAGATCATACTGGTGATGCTATGATCAATGTAAGTAGCATTCAACCTGCTGACCAATCGTCCATACATGAAATGCAAGTCCTACCTGAAGATATGTCTGAGATAGCCCCTCTGGTATCTTCTGGTGGAAAACCCGACGAGGAATCCACCATCTTGGAAGAAGAAGAACTGATTTCTCAACTCGTTCTCATTGATCCATTTCCGGAGAAAATAATGCTCCTTTTCCTCCTAAAGATCATAATGGATGTTCCCCAGAGAGTACTCAGTTTATAAATCACCAGAGAATCTTGATCAAGCCAAGTGTACTAACACAAATCTAAGCTTGCGACGTTCCAGGTTCACTCCTGGATGCTTCATCTAATGCCATATGATTATTTACCCGTGAACATGGTGTTCCGGTCAGGGAACGTCAGGAAAGAACTGCCCTTCTCTGATAAACCTTTCAAAGACCCGTCGGTGTAGTCGGTCTGATGAAGCGTCCTGCAGTGGAAGTTAGGCGTTGTAAGCGGGAAAAATCCAGTTGATTGTTTATAACATTTAATGTTACATGTATTTCTAAGCATACTTTGTTCATATTATATTGTAAAACAGCATCTGAGGAACGAACACTTCAACAAGCTCTACTTCAAGTTACTTCCTCTTTTCTCGTGCTTTTTTCATTATATTTGTCGTTTCGTTGCATAGTTTTTGTGATATAATTATTCTTGTATTATATTTTGCATGAGAAATAAAATCATTTGAATAATTGAATTATTAATCAATTACCTGAATGGTTGAGAACAGTACTAGACATAATAGTCATCATCATTAACCGAACCATATTGTGTTTATTGCAATGTTAAAACTTGTATCCAAACACCGCATACATATTTTCAACTCATATGTTTGTTTTTAAATATGACAAAAATTGCATGCAGAACGTGACTTTTTTTATTTCTCTTTTGGCAAGTAACATGATATAGAACTTCAATTAATGTTAGTAATTATAACAATAATCACGTATTTCAGCCGGAGCAATTTTGATTTATTTTTAAACTTTAATCTCTCCAAAAAATATTAGTTACGGTCAATCATTTAATTATCAAATTTCACAATTCATTTTATTGCTTTAAATAAATTATTCGAAGCTGGAGAATCGACCTATTTCAATTAAACAAGTTGCAACGCTCGTTTTTATTTTTGTACCTACCGCCAGTTTGAGTAGTTAGAAGTATATGAATATATAAAACAATAACGAAAAACATGAATGAGTAATGAATATTAAAGTAATGAACAAACAGATGTACAAAATATAAACTTTGAATGTATAATTCCCAACAAACTGTACATAAGTGTCATGAATTGAATTGCCATTGCTTACTTAAAATGCTTTAATTCATTCAAAAAACATTCGCGGCTGCAGAGCTGAATTTCAGTCTAAAAACAAAAACAAAGTATACATCAGTGAAAAAGTAAAATTTCACGTATTTAATACATTTGCGTAATAACATTATGGTAGTAAAATTTCAATTCGTTTTGTACATAGAACGTATCATTGTGATTCTATGACACCTGCTCCGGCTACAATTACTCCGTGTGGCAATTCAGTACATGGATCAAACTCCAGACCCAGCCCCCAAACCGGCCCCAACCCCACATCCCTGATGAAATAAAGCCTGGAGTAACCGCCGCCGAAGCATGTGTCGTGTCGCCATCCTTGTACATTATGGCAGATTACTTGGTACATATACAGAAATCTGAATATTATAACCATATTGCATTGAAATTATATGTTGAGCTTATACAATATATGAATATAAATATATTTGTTTGGAATTCGAATGAATTACATGTTGCGATTGGAAATTGCATAGCCAGATGGGTATTTTTTTAAAAATAATAACAACATTTAAAATACTCACATATCCCCCCCCCCCCTCCCCAAGAGATGCTCAAGGCGCCTAACAAGGTAAAAACATTAAACTTAAGAATAATAATAATAATAATAATAATAATAATAATAATACTCAGCTTTTGTATAGCGCGAATTACAATTGAGTCTCCAAGCGCTTCCAAACTTGGAGATTATTACCCCTGTTTTAGCTGTGCTGCCATTAGCGCTTTAGCATTTCAAGGTACCCATTTACATCACCTGGGTTGAGTGTGGCAAATGTAGATCAATGTCTTGCATGAGGACATTAGTGCCGCCGCGGGACTCGAACCCCAACTTGTGATCAAACAGTCCGGCGACGTAACCACTCGACCACGACCCCAAATCTGGGAATTATATAATCAAATAGATGCTCCAATGAATTAAACAAATTATACTTTGTAGGTAAAATGCAGATTTTGTTTTGTCTTTGGACCAATTTAGTAAAAGGTAGGGTAGTGCATAAAAATGATTTTCGCATAAAAACATGGTTAAATGGTTGCCATGGTAATGATCGGTATATCAATAAAGAAGCAAATAAGATTTTGCACAATTAAATCTGATTCAGTTGCTCCAATGATTGTTATTATTCACATATTACATTTCAAATTATACATTTAAGGCTTTGGCAATTTCCAAGATTGTGGAAGCATCAGTATGAAATAAAAGAGAGAGAGGGAGAGAGAGAGAGAGAGAGAGAGGAGGGGGTGGGGTGAGGGGAAGGGAGAGAGGGTGTCAACGAGTTTACATTCCTCAATTTCACGATATTAAATTAGTAATCATAATTTTAAAACAAGGCAAGGTGGGGATGAGTTGGTTGCAGAACATTTGAAGAGTCGTCAATGAAAAAAAAAAGCCTACAGGTGGCGCTCTTCATATTTAACAGTTTTTCCAGCAAGAGTCGCGTAGTGTCGCATCAGACAAATAAATGTTGGCCTACCCTCAAACATGTTCTCTCAAGCTCGAGAAATAGGTTGATGCAGAGCCATCTATACACAGAGTTTGGCCAACTTGGTTTTCACTGGGTCACAACATGGCGTATATTCGTACATTTTGTGCTTGCCCAACAAAGCAGTAGTTGCCTTATATATGATATATTGTGTCCAACTCGAACCGGGTAGGCCAACACTCTGTGTATATATGGCTCTGGGTTGATGACTAAGTTTACCCCCTCTGATGAGATGTTCCTCTCTCCGAGAATAAACAAAGTTCCGAGATGCATTTGCTCCAAGTCTTTGATGATATAACATTAAGAGAAAAAACAAAACAAAGAACAATCCATATTGCAACTGTATTTTGAAATACATTATTGGGCTCAAGGATTACACCAGGTCATGCTGACTTCTGAATATTATTTGTGTGTATAATGTGCGTACGTTTGCGTACTGAAAGGCCTGAAAATCATTTGCGAGCGAGCATATTGAGTGAACACTTAAACAAAAGCATTATTGAAGGCCACTTTGTAAATTGCATTTAGATAAAATAACAGGCATTCGACTTTGTAAAGACAACGGCACCGGTCAAGACATATTTCTATAACAGGGCCTATTTTCTCATTCAATTTCATCCTTATGTAGAACGTATAGATAGCCTGTCAATTAATTAGGTTCCAATGCATATTAAGTCAACGTAAGCCTCTATATATAAGAGGGCTCCTAGAGGTAAGATGAAGAGGTGCACAGCCCCCTTGAGCACAATTTTTGTTTGGCTGTTGCTCAACGGGGGGGGGGGGGAATATGAGGCCATTATTTTTTCATTCAACACCCCCCCCCCCCACCCCTCTTGAGATAAAACAAAAAAAAAACAAAAAAAGTTTGTACGGGGTGCAAAATGTTGGTTCCACCATTATGTATGTAGGTAGAAGAAGGTGAACGAAATAACTTGTAACGAGGCATTTGTTTGCGTATTCATTTTTGTGAAACATTGTGGAAGATATCCACTGGCAGTGCTCCTCATGTAAAATAATCAGTGTGTAGTTTCAGAAATGGTATTGTGCCTAAGCTTGGGGCAAGCTCTAATAAAATTGAAATTTAACACAAACACACACAAATTTTGCTCTCTTTTGAGCCATTCTTGATTTCTTGTTAAGCACAAAATTAAAATTTCTAAGAATTGTTATACGAATTCAAACACAGTTTTATTAATACATGACAAATTTGAACTCCTACCTTGCGTCACAAAATAAATGTTCCCCGAAACAAAAAGCCCCTCAACTAATTTGGGAAAATTTGATAACCATTTCTTTGATAAAGATTCCCTAATTGATGATACCGGTACAATTTGCCCCGAGTATGCTAGTATTTGTTTTAATGGGGCACATCCATGTGTTAGTTTGCTAGGACAAACTCTTTTCAGTCGCTGTGCGTAACAGTGTCTGCACGATGAGACCAAGGAGCTGTGTGGTTGAAGCTCCTTATTGAGGCTAGGTTGACATCATACTACATAGGACCTGTAATATATGACACTGTCAGAGACTGACTTCTTCTTCTTCTTCTTGATTTGTTTTTGTTTGGCAATCAGTCACAGTTGACTATTTTTGCCACACACTATTTTATGAATTATTTATATATATACATATATGTACAATTTCATGTCATAAATGACTATTTTTAGGATTCTTTCTCTTTCCATCCTCTTTCCTTCCTCTTTTTTTCTTTTTAGACTCTATAACTTTTTTTAGAGAGAAAATTCAATAAATTAATAATTTTGGAAAGAGACGACGGCCTAGCAAGTTGTGAATGAAAAACGCCTATAAACTAAAACTAAACGTACGTACTTGTGTTTACGCGCACGTGCGCGTTCAAATATCACCTCACGTATGCACATGTGTACTTCGCACTTACCCCCACCCTTTTTAAAATGCCATCTTACCAGTCTTTGAGGTATATTTCGCAGACTTTCGGTTTTAACCTAGGTCACTCCGGCATAGGTGAGGGGGTGCCAGCTAGCATGTGATGTTGGAGGTGATCACCGAATTGTTAGAAAAAGTAAATGGTCAAATTAGTTACAAGTATTGTGGGCTTTATTGGTGCAAGAAAAAGGAAAAGAGAAGATTTACAACAAAAAAAAAAAAAAAAAAAAACCTCAACAACAATTTAATTGTTTTGATACAGCCGCTTTGTTCTTAAAACGAAGCGAACTATTGCTTTTTGTTTAACTATTTCTGAAAGTTTAAGTAGTGTCATGATTTCCTGTGGATGTGATAAATCAGTTTCTACGAGTAACATAGCTCTTTCTATTATGTACTTTGGGCATTCAGTGAGAAAGTGGTTTACAGTTTCAGTACGTCCTATGCAGTTATTGCAATGGCCTGTCGAGTGTATATTCAATCTGAAGAGATCTAAGTTCAAACCTATCACTCCTATTCTTAATCTATGGAGAATACTTTCTTCAAATCTGTTCAACTTACATTCATATGGTTGATTTACTGTAGGCAGTATATGTCTAAGAGATCTATCAGAATTATTCCATCTGTCTTGCCAGAGTTTTATATACTTGCTGGTAATAATACTCTTTATTTCAGAAAAGGATAATTTATTACAAATTTCAATGTTATTTTGTAAAGCAGATTTTGCATAAAAATCTGCCATTTCATTTCCGTGTACACCACAATGGCTAGGAATCCATTCTAAGTGTATGTGTTTTCCTTGATACGATAATTTTGTACTTAATGTAATAATTTCAGTTACAAATGTAATATCTTTTTCATCCTTTATGGCGAGCAGGGCGCTTACGGAATCACAAAAAATAACAATGCCAACATACACATTAATGTTCTCTAGCCAATTAAGCGCAAGGACAATTGCAGCCAATTCGGCTCTGAAAGATGAGGTGTGATCCGCCAATCGTTTGGCTTGTTGAAAGGAGAATGCTGGTACATAAAAAGAAGCAGAACTTATTCCAAAACTTGGAACCTTTGACCCATCTGTATAGATGTGTAGTTGTATTGGCCATTTGGTACTGATCAATTCTAAACTGCGTTGACGTAAATAAGATGGGTTTTCATGTTTGTTCACTATTTCGCTTAATTCTATCGACACTTTTGGAGCATTAATTTTCCAAGGGGGGAAACTAGGTATAGTGTAAGGTTCGATAGTACAATGTTTCATTAGTTCTGTTCTGCATCCAAATGGCTTGTTATTCTTTTGGAGCTTCAAAAGTTCCATTTGCCAGCTGGGCTTAACGTTTAATATGACAGGGTGATCTCGATGCATTTCAATCTTTTGTCTGAATCTGTCCGCCAGCATCTGTCTTC
The DNA here is from genome assembly GCF_000002235.5 of Strongylocentrotus purpuratus. Taxonomy (NCBI): domain Eukaryota; kingdom Metazoa; phylum Echinodermata; class Echinoidea; order Camarodonta; family Strongylocentrotidae; genus Strongylocentrotus; species Strongylocentrotus purpuratus. The sequence continues at coordinate 519,288 of NW_022145564.1, read as the reverse complement.
TTAAGTCTAAGGGCATTTCACCTAGTTCAACTTGTAGTGAATCTAATGATGTAAGAGGAAGAGCTCCCGCACAAATTCTCAAGGCTTGATATTGAATGGAGTCAAGTGATTTCTTTATACTTTGAGCCGCACTGTCATAGGCTTCACAACCAAAATCTAATAACGATCTTATCAATGCTCTATATACCATTAGCAGGGATTTCGAGGAGCTTCCCCATGTAGTCCCAGTAAGGCACCTAAGAATGTTCAGTTTCTTTTTACATCTAAGGACTACGGCATCTATGTGCGTCTTCCATGAAAGTCTTTTGTCAAATATAAGTCCTAGGAAATGCTTCTTTGATTGGAATAAAAGTGCGTCGTTGTTTAATTTTAGTTCTGGGTATTTTGCTTTATTGTTTTTAGTAAATAACACTGGAAAGGATTTACTCTGTGAAAGGCGAAAGCCCCATTTAGTAAACCATTCACTCAATGTGTTCAGATAGCACTGTATTCTGTTTGAAATAATTTCTATGTTATTACCTGACATCCAGATGACACAGTCATCAGCATAAATAGATGTGGTGATTAATTCATCTGTTGGAATATCACTCATCATGATATTATACAATATAGGACTTAAGACACTCCCCTGGGGGAGGCTGTTGTACATTTCATATAATTTTGATTCTTCTTTACCAATCTTTACTTGGAAAGTCCGCTCTTTCAGATAGTTATAGAGAAACTCGAGCATATTACCTGTAATACCATGTACTGATAGTTTGTAAATAAGGCCTTTTATACAAAGTCTATCATATGCCTTTTCAATATCGAGAAAGATTGCTAAAGTATATTCACCAACATTAATGCTTCTTTGGATGGCATTCTCTAAAAGTACAATGTTATCCGTGACCCCACGTTTACTACGAAAGCCAGTCATGAGGGGGGGAAGTATATTGTTCTTTTCTACATACCATTGGAGTCTATTCTTCACAATCCGTTCTAGTATCTTGGCAAAACATGAGGAAAGTGCTATGGGTCGGTACGACGATACCTTTCGGGGGTCTTTATTCTGTTTTAACACAGGTATTAGGATAGAGTGTTTCAGACTGGGAGGTATGCTACCCGTATCCCATATCAAGTTCATGACCTTTAGCATATATTGTTTTGCTTTCTGAGGAAGTTTTTGGTAAACCTGATAAGGGATCTTGTCTTTTCCAGGAGCTGATTGTTTACATGTGTTTAGAGTTTTTTGCAATTCAAAAAGAGTGAATGGTTCATTCAAGATATGCTCCATTCCCCGCTTCAGTGATTTCGTGACTTGTTGCTCAACATTTTTGTTTTCTTTTATTTCTGGACATTCTTTAACATTACTAATTGATTGGAAGAACTTAGAGAAAGCCTCAGTCTTTTCACTGTTACATGTGATTTCTTTTTCATTTTCTATCAGGACTGACATGTTTTTTGTTTTTTTGACAGATACCCCCTTTAACCGTTTAATGGTAGACCATACCGCTGATTCTGGTACAAAGCGGTTGAGTCTTGAGCAAAATTCTTGCCAGTAATTTCGTTCTGCTTGGCGTAGAGTTTTTTGTACCTCTGATTTTTTCTTCAAATATGTATTTAGATTTTCTATTGAAATGTGTCTTTTTAATCTATTATTAGCCCTGTTTCTTTCTTTGATACTTTGTGTACAGTCTTTTGTCCACCAAGGTACAGGGTCATGTTTTTTCTTTCCCCTCTGGGGCATTATTTCTTTAATAGTCTCTGACAAACTTTTCATAAAACATTTATACATTTTCGTAGGGTCGGAATAGTTGCCACTATGTTCAATTTTATGTTCACATTTTTCGGCAAAAGTGTTCCAATCAAAATTTTTAAAAGACCAAGTTGTTTCCTCATTTATCTTCTCGCTGTTGCTGTTTACTTTCCCTGCTCGGTCCAATAATATCTGGGTGGAGATGGGAAAATGGTCACTACCAAGGGTGTGCTGCAAAACTTCCCACGAGCATAGGCAAGATAGTTTGGGGGAGGTGATGCTAAGATCCAAACATGACATTTTCCCAGTGCGTGGATCTATTCTGGTTCCTCTTCCGTCGTTTAAAATTATAAAGTTATTGTCATGTGTGAAATTTTCAATTGTGTGCCCATTTTGGTCTATCTTTGCACTACCCCACACAGGATTATGTGAGTTGAAATCCCCAACTATAAGGAATAGATTGTATTCTAGTTTGTTAATCATCCTGTTCAAAACAATCTCGTTTAATTTTTTGCAAGGGTTATAGAAATTGATTATGGAGATTTTTGATCCAGCAACATGAACTTTAATATGTTGTATTTCGAATTCTTCGTCATTGACAGGATATTCATAGTTGATGGAATCATGTACATAAATGGCACACCCTCCTTTAGATTGATTTTCCCTGTTTCTAATAAAACATGTATATTCAGGGATTTGCAATATTCTATCATCATTGAACCATGTTTCCTGAACACAAATTAAATGGTACTTTACATCTTTATATGAATCTAAGTATTTTATAAGTTCAGGACCGTGATTAAGAAGTCCCTGCGCGTTCCATTGTAATATGGTTAGCGCTGTCATCATCATTACTATGCTATACCAGTACATCTTTAGCGTCATGTTTTACTCTTTGTTTGAGCAGTCTCTCAGCTGCCACTTTCACTAAGGATGAAATCTCCTTCTCGGATTTTCCATCCGTAAAAGTGAGAACAAGTTGCGTAATGAAAGAGATTATTTGCTCATCACTCATTAATGTTACTAGGTTACCTCGAGGGAGGGCTTCTAGTTCTACTTCAGTTTTTCCATCTTTATCTATTAATTTACTGCTCTGTGCGTTTTTTTGCAGCGGGGTGTTCCAGGGCTGGGGATCAAGTTGCGGGGTGGCGTTTTCAGGGCGGATTGCTGTGGATGACCTCACTGGTCGGGGAGGAAGAGGGAGGTTATCTGAGTTGACATCGAGGGAGGGATGTGATTCAGGGAGGTTGGCTTGTGGTTTCTGCTGTGCTTTTTCTTGCTCCGACTGTATTTTTGCAGCTTGTGCGTATGAAAGATTGTTTTTTACTTTTACTATTTGTATCTTTTTGGCTTTCTTAGCTTCAAGACAGCCGTCAAAGGCTGCTGAATGGTTCCCACCACAATTTATACATATCGGTCTTTCTTTTCGGTTACATTCCTCAAATTTGTGGTCTTCCCCGCATCTGACGCATCTCATCTTTGTTCTGCATTGAGCTATGCCGTGGCCGTAGCGTTGGCATTGAAAGCACCTCAAAACGGGGGGAATGTATAGTTTAACCTCAAAATGTTGATAGCACATTGTTATGTTGCTGGGGAGGTTTGTACGGTTGAATGCTATAATAACACTCCTCATTGGGATAAAATTGGGTCTGCTTTCTTCAATTTCAATTGATTTTACATTTGATTTGGACCTTTTCATGATTCTTTTTACATCAATTACTCCTTGGTGTTTCAATTCATTGAGAATTTCGTCATCAGTCATTTCTGTAGGTACTCCATATATGACCCCTCTCACAACTTGCTGCTTTTCTGCAACTTTTACTGGGATGGTTCCTATGTTACTAATTTGAGATAGTGCTTTTACTTGTTTCTGGTTTTTGCATTTGATAAGGAGACCTTGTGCTGTGGGTTTGATAAATTCCACAGGGTTCGGACAAGCTTCACGGATATTTCTAGCTATAGTAATGGGATTCACATTCTTTAGCGATTTTGATTTATCTATGGGGGTAATTAAGACTTTGAGTTCCGATTGGCGGTTCTGGGTTGTATTTTGGTCTTCTGAGGAAGAGGATTCTGTTCTCATTGAAAGATTTTCAATTGCAATGCTTCCTTCGCGCCTGCGTTTATTTCTCGGTTTTTGCTCCCTACGAGAGTATTTTACAGTTCGAAATTCATCTTCTTCATTGGGTTGTAAAAGAGGTGGCTCTTCGCCCTGGCCGGTGTTTGTCACTCCGGCCATGACGTGGTTGGTTGCCTGAAAAGGGCGGGAAATTCAGTTGTGTGCAGTCTACCTTGTAATTAAGGGTGCGGTATGTGTTAGTAGCCCGACAAGACTTGCTTACCTTTTGACTCTGATCCTAAGTATAGGCTTGTATGAATCCACTATAGTTTCAATCCAAGTTCAACAGTATAAAGAAGCAAAACAGTCCCAAATTATCCGGTATTGAGGCAATTTTTAACAATATTGGCAAAATTCTACAAGAAATCTACAAGCTCCTAGAGAGCTTCTGAAAAGCACGTCCGCTCATCCGCTCGGACTTCTCTAGTCTCCTATTTAGGCTCTGCTAAAGGCTTGAGTTTAGGAATTTTAGTAAAGTTTTGAAATCAAACTCTGTGCGTGCCTGTAGGCTGCAGACTACGGATGGTGAATGACTGGGAGATGTCAGTGTCTTGCTTTCGTAGAACTCTAATACTACAAATGTCAATATAATTCTCGTTTTTACCTTTGAACCGAGGTTCTTGCCTTTTTGTAAATATTATGTTACATGTATATAATTCTTTATCTTTTTATTTAGTGTAAAATACCACAGCTTTGTATTTAATCACTGTCATATTTTAGCCTTGATGTAGAATAGTTTGTAGATTATGTATTCAATAGTTATTCATACTTATACATTACATTCTCATTCAATGCTGTGATACTTTTGTGTGTTAGTGGTACCAGACACGATCAGCATCAAATGCTATTTTCTGGTCCCATTTATCCTTTTAATGTTAAACGTTCACAATTGATTGTTATATTAATGTGCTTTTTGTTGGATAATAAAGCTTCAAACTCAAACTCAGATAGAAATGTAGATAGAAAGATAAATGAATAATACGATAGATAAAGGAATGAACTGAAAGAGAGGGATAGATAGATAAATAGTTGGATACACAGATATATAGATAGATGGATGGAAAGATAGAAAGAGGGATATACAGATAAATAGATGGATAGATAGATTTAATGTAGAGATATATAAATAAATAAATAAATGGATGGATACATAAATAGTAAAGTTAAGAAGAAATAATGAAATATTTGTTGGAAAAACAAAACATTCATTTTCGGCTTAAATCTTTTGTCCAGTAAAGACACATTTATTAAATCCAATGTTCTTCGAAACCTGACAAAGGGGTACAAGAGTTGCTAAGAGCACACGGAAAACAACAAGGATAAGCGTGTTATAAAAGATGACGAAGCAATGTAAAGACTGGGTATTGCAATTGAAAAGGGAGGGATAAGTACTAGAACGACAAAACAAAGAAAACGCCTAGAAAGGCGTGGAAGAAAAGGAAAAGAAGAACGGAAAAGGAACGCGAGAGAGAAGAGAATATAGAGGAAGAAAGAGAGGGAGAGAGGGGGAGGGGGGCGGGGGGGGGGAAGAAAAAGAAAACGAGAAAAAATATTCTTAGATATATATATATATATATATAGTTAGATAGATAAAAAGATAGATAGATAAACAGATAAAATGGATATATAATACAGATGGAGAATTAGAGGCAGAACTTTCAGATAATTCGCAAATAATTTGTATACATCAAATTATATTGACTTATGGACATGCTTAAACATAATAAAAATGTTTTACTCTCATAAAAGAGATGAATTACATCGATTGGTATTCCATGTATAGCAAGGACTATATAGGTAATATAAATGCTCTTAACAAAATGCTGTGGAGTTTACATTCAATGGCCGTTCTTTATTAGTTAACCCGATTGGCCGTCACGCTTAAAGTGACTCACAAAGTTTTCCCGGAAGATTCGATCATTCCCCTTTTTGTTTGTATTGATACGTCGTTCGATCGCAACACTGGTGCAAATAATGAAAGTCTGTTCATAAATTGGCTAATTCAGAGTTATCTCATCCTTATGAGGAGCTTAATTCAGAAAGGAACTAAATCCATTTTGATGAAAACTGAGTTTTTGATATCAGAACATTGTTCACTTAAGTACCCGTCTTTCAATACAATTATTTACCTAAATTTGGGGAGCAATTATGACAAAATGCACCTTCTTTATATACAGGTATCACTTTTCCATAGACGCTTCTACAAAATCTGGTAAACAATTTCCTTTTTCTCAGAAGTAACAAAAATGGATTTAGCTCCTTTTGGAAAAATGGTAAAAATGGTACTGCAATTCCGCCTTAGTGGTAAGAAAGTGTTTTGAGTATAATGAATACATTTACAATTTGGAATTTTAAGGACACTATTAATAATATTGTTTAATTTTCAATTATGATTTTTACGAAATCTTGGCCCTTTTCCAGCTCCGTGGACACCACAGCAGAGCAACACATTCAAGCCTGTCAAAGCTGGATGTAGGTTATCCAGATTCTTCATGGATGTGAATGATATCGTATTGTACATGCATTTTGATCGACCAGAACTTACCACCTGTATACAATAGACCTTACAATACCAAAATAGGAGTTGCTTTGTCAGATCGTGGACATGCTGTAGCGTCACAAGGAAAATAAAGGTAATGTGCAGGTGTTGTATGAAAGAATGCAATCCTTTGGTGAGCATGTGCTGAAATGGTGGAAGCTACATACCACTGTCTCTTGTTAGTTCACTAATGATTGATATATATATATATATATATATATATATATATATATATATATATATATATATGATGTCACAAGATGAATGAGATATTGCGCATTTGTTTAGGGTGAAGCTTAGCAGGTCTGAGAAAATTATTAAAACAATTATCTAAAAATCCATAAAATATATTTGCTGTTTGAATAACAAAATCAGGCGCGGATCCAGGATTTCTTAGGGGAGGGGGCCCAACTTTTTTTTTTTTTTTGCTCCCGAAAAATTTCAATTTGCACCCCCCCCCCCAAAAGGTAAAAATCACGTGATTTTACATGATTTCTTTTCTCAAGGGGGGGGGGGGCGGGCCCCCCGGCCCCCCCCCCCTGGATCTGCCACTGAACAAAATATGAGATGTATGCAGCTATGTATATCAACAGGAATCAACTTTTACTCGGAAGTCACCCGAGCTTTAAGCAAAATGCTTTGCAGTTGGGTGTGATGGTCTGAATAATGATTTTTAAGATGTGTGAGGTCGCAATGCGAAAAAATACATCTTTAATATAAAGAGGACAAAAACTTTGAGGAGTTTTAAGCACAATCTAATGCCTCAGTCACACCTTTGCGTATTTGGCTTGCGTATTGCTGCGTATTACCCGAACGCAGACAAAGGCAGTCATACCCAATAACGTGCAATAAAACGTGCTCAATACGTACTCAATACGCAGACTAGCGCATATGCCTGCGTTGGTCGCTCGCTAGTTTTAACATTTTCTTAACTATCGCAAGCAAACGCAAGGTCAAATCGCAAACGAGCGGATACGAGTGGCAACCAGTGAATGCGAGCGACAGCGAGTGGCTTAGCGCAGGTAAACGCAATCATGCGCACCTCTCTTTCGGAGCACATGTAGCTGCGTTTCATGCACGATTTACCTCGCTTTAGCTCGTGCCCATACGCATGATTGCGCGTAATGTTGCGCTGTTGCTCGCACATCGCTCGCAGCAGCAAGAAAAACTTGCGATTGTCGCTCGCTACACTGCGATTCTAGCTCGTACGCCGGTCGCATGAGCTCGCAGTCGCTGGTTGCCGCACGCTTTAGCTCGCTATCACTGCGATTAGTTGCCTATGCGCTGCTTATAGGCAATATAAGGCGGGGCGCCTCACGGGTTGGAATCATACCGCAGTCAACATTTGAAGAATATACAACTACTGAACAAGAAGATGCCGAAAGCCAAAGCGAAAAGGGGGGTGACGACGAGGACGAAACCAGTCTAGCCGCCTTGGTCCCATCGCCCCCGCCGGCCCCCGAATCACCATCGCTGGATTTCTTAGGGGTGGGGGGCCCAAATTTGAAATCAATTTGAAATTAAGTGTGCTGAAATATGAAAATCGTGCCGGCCAATATTTCACTCAGTTGGGGGAGGGGGGGGGGGGGGGGGGGGGGGGGGGGGTGGGGGATGGTAATGAGCACTCATTATTTTCTTGGCCCTCGAAAATTAGAAAAATTGCACCCCCCCCCCCCCCTTGAGCGCCAGGGGGGGGGGGGCATCTCCAAGAAAAGGCAAAATAAACCTTTAAAAATGTGAAAATACATATTTTTCCCCGTCCCCCCCCCCCTGAATCGGCCACTGCCTTGTAAGTAGTAGTCGCTGATCTGATGCTACTACGCGCGTGTGTGTTTTTGTTTGTGGTGTTTGTGTTTCTCTTTTTTTGGAAATATTAAAGGTAAAGACTAGTTATGGTCATGCGATTGCATTGTGAAAGAAACGTTGTGGAATCGATCAGAAAAGGTTGATCATCTAGCATCTAGCATCTGTAAGGTTCTGGAATCATCAAAATGATAAGAAATTTGGCCCATTCTTCGTAAAGTTACAAGCACTATACACAGAAAGATGTATATGGGACTACCCTATATCTCTCACAGACCATGAGAGAAACAAATTTACCAAATATATGAATTAGTAGGCGGTTTCCCGGCAAATTTTTTATCATCATGTATTAGTCAAAACATATTCTTTCACATGATTGGTAATGAGAGCTTCCATTTCATTTTTGTAATTGGGGCGTTTCCAATACTGGTCTTTACCTTTAATGATTCTGTGCAAAACATATCACATTGTTATAAATAAGTAATAATTTACAACTGTATATTATTATGTTATGTTTCTGTGAGAATTAGTTAATACACTGAATACGTTCAATGCTTATAATGCTGTTATGCATTTGTAATATTTTGAGATGTAAAAATGGAAAGTTGAGATTTGTTATTATATATTGGATTTATATGAAAATAATAAACTCCAATATCTTGTAATAAAATATTACCATTCCGTTATTTTTGTGTGTGCATTGGATGAACAATAAATTAACTTTTAAACTAAAATGTCCTGAATCTGGCCGGTTCCTTATAATAATATTCCCTACAATAGATTCAAGCCGCCGAAGATGGCGCTATCAACGAACTCATATTACGCTCACCAGCCCGCGTCGTAATATCAGGATCATGACATCTTCGGCTGACAGTAAGAAAGTAGGTGGAGGCGAAGAGATTGCATTGCTTTGGTTTGGTGGAGCAGTGGCAGATCCAGGGGCCGCCCCCCCCCCCCCCCCTTGGGAAAGAGACGTGTAAAAACGTGATTTTTACCCTTTTTACTCTGGCGCTCAAGGGGGGGGGGGGGAGGGGGTGCAAATTATCAAATTTTCGAGAGCCAAAACAAAACACATTGTGCTCACCACACCCCCCCCCCCCCCCCCCCCCCCCCCGAGCGAATTTTCGGCCGGCGCGATTTTCAAACTTTCGGGAGCAAAACAAAATAAAAAATGGGCCCCCTCCCCTAAGAATCCTGGATCCGCGCCTGTGGTGGAGATCAAAATCAACTAGATCTGCAATCGTGTCACAACGAAATGCATGCAATGACGGGCGATGTAGCACTAACGATCGTCTTTACTAACATCATTATAAACAGTATAATATGGTGTCTAAAATGCGATTAACTCACAATTTTCTGTGTGAACATATACCATACTTGGTATCATTCGAAAGGGCACTTCATCGCCGTCAGTTTGACACCATTGTCATCTGCGTGCAATGTACTGCACGCATTGAACGCGCTATTACGTAATGCATAGTATTAAAATTAATCATTTTGGGCGATAACTTTACGCTGACATATTCGAATTTTACCAAACTTAGTGTACAGTTGTCACGTATACATGTGTCTGCTAAGTTTCATTGACGTAGATCCAAGGATCGTAATTTTAGAGCTTAGTTGAAGTTATTTTGGAATTTTCTTGAAAATGGCGAATTTTGGCAATTTTCTCAAATTTGGTCAGAGATAGGATAAATGATTTTTTATATGGCAGGAATTATCTTCTTCCCAAAGGCAGGGTCTTATTACTTTGTTATTTAAGAAGGGAGATAGGGGTTATTTAGATAATTGGAGACCAATTTCGTTGTTAAATAATGATTATAAAATTGCGGCGAGAGTACTGTCTAAAAGAATTCAACGTGTTTTATCAAGTATCATTTCAACTGATCAAAGAGGTTTTATAAAGAAAAGATCCGCAGCAGAAAACATACGATTAGTACAAGATATAATGGACTATTTAAAGACATCCAATAGTTCGGGAATTATATTCTTTTTGGATTTTAAAAAAGCGTTCGACAATGTTTCTCATTCTTTCCTATTTCATGTACTACGTAAATTCAATTTTAAAGAATCTTTTATATCCTGGATAAAGACCTTTTATACTGACGCCATCGGTCGTGTAATGAATAATGGATGGATTTCAGAAAAGTTAGTTATTGGAAGAGGTGTTCGCCAGGGTTGCCCATTATCGGCATTACTTTTTAACATAGTAGTGGAAATATTAGCATGCAAAATAAGACAAAATAAAAACATTAAAGGGATTGATATATTCAGTGTTGATTTAGGTATTGATAGTTTAAAAATTTCCCAATATGCAGATGACACAACATTATTTGTGGAATCTGTTAATGATATACAATATATTATGAATGAAATTAACGATTTTGGAGACTATGCAGGTCCGAAAATAAATTGGAATAAGACAGAAGTTATGAAACTGAATACTGTAAATAATTTTGTTCATGATAATGCCATTATATATACTGATCAACCTGTAAAATATCTAGGAGTATATGTAAGCGAAAATAAGAAATTGTTACAAGATTTAAACTGGAATGTAAAAATAGATAAAATTCGAAATGTATTAAATATGTGGAAAATGAGAGATCTTACTTTTTATGGCAGAATAATTGTTTTGAAAATGTTAGCGGCGTCACAAATTGTGAATACCGCAACTGTTGTACCAGTACCAAAACATATTTCACAGATATTGAACAGACTACTATTTTGTTTCTTATGGAACTCCAAAAAAGATAAAATTAAACGTAATGTAATTATAAGTGATATTGAAAATGGTGGATTGAATATGATTGATATTGCTAGTAAAATATCTTCACTTCGTTTGGCATGGATATCTCGTTTTTTTAATGATGATGGCTCTTATTGGAAAAATATGTTTAGATACTGGTCCGACAAAATAGGGGGTTTGCCACTATGTTTACATTTCAACTGTAACATAAAGGATATGAATTTATTATGCTCTAAACATAATTTGCCAGAATTCTATGTAGATCTTTTTTGTACTTGGTCAGAACTAAAACTCATTGATATGTTTAAAGTAAGAAATATTCCAAATGAAATTATTTGGAAAAATAGTAACATTACCTTTAACTCTTTGTTTGCTTTGTTCGCCGATTTGCACGGACGTAGGCGTGCCAACTTCGCATTTTTGCACAGATGTATACGAGTCAATTAGACATTCATAATACCGCTCGCAGTGTGTAGCCACGCGTTGCGTTTACTATTGTTTACATTGTATACATCGCACACTTTCCGGTAAACTGTTTTTCTTCATAGTGTTACATTCGAAATTACCGTGTATTTAGCGGTTTTCTTTGGATTTTTTTACTGATGTTACGATGGCACCTGCTGGAAAACGTCAACGTGTGTTTAGTGTAGAGGAGGCTCGAGATCTTGTTACTATGGAAGCATGGAGCATGGACTCTGATTCCGACGAATCGAGCAGTGACGAAGACTCTAGTGATAAAAGTGTTCCCTGAGAGTAGACTGATAGAATAAGAATGAATAAAAATTAATGAAAGAGCTAGAGATGACAGCAAGAAAGAGAGTAGACTGATAGAATAAGAATGAATAAAAAAAATGAAAGAAGGAGATAGAGATGACAGCAAGAAAGAGAGTAGACAGTGATAGAATAAGAATGAATAAAAATAATGAAAGAAAGAGATAGAGATGACAGCAAGAAAGAGAGTAGACTGATAGAATAAGAATGAATAAAAATTAATGAAAGAGCTAGAGATGACAGCAAGAAAGAGAGTAGACAGTGATAGAATAAGAATGAATAAAACTAATGAAAGAAAGATGTATCCTGTCTTGCCGTCATCTTTATATCTTTCTTTTATTATCTTTATTCATTCTTATGCTATCAGTGTTTACTCTCTTTCTTTCCGTCATCTCTATCTTATTATTATTATCATTTTCCTATCTATATGTACCCTATGTCTTGCCGTCATCTGTATATCTTTTTCTTATTATCTTTATTCATTATTATGCTATGAGTGTAATACTCTCTTTCTTGCCGTCATCTCTATCTCATTATTATTATCATTTTCCTATCTATATGTACCCTATGTCTTGCCGTCATCTCTATATCTTTCTCTTATTATCTTTATTCATTCTTATGCTATCAGTGTTTACTCTCTTTCTTTCCGTCATCTCTATCTTATTATTATTATCATTTTCCTATCTATAATTATGTACCCTATGTCTTGCCGTCATCTCTATATCTTTCTCTTATTATCTTTATTCATTCTTATGCTATCAGTGTTTACTCTCTTTCTTGCCGTCATCTCTATCTTATTATTATTATCATTTTCCTATCTATATGTACCCTATGTCTTGCCGTCATCTGTATATCTTTCTCTTATTATCTTTATTCATTCTTATGCTATCAGTGTTTACTCTCTTTCTTGCCGTCATCTCTATCTTATTATTATTATTATTTTCCTATCAATATGTATCCTATGTCTTGCCGTCATCTCTATATATTTCTCTTATTATCTTTATTCATTCTTGTGCTATCAGTGTTTACTCTCTTTCTTTCCGTCATCTCTATCTTTTTATTATTATCATTTTCCTATCTATATGTACCCTATGTCTTGCCGTCATCTCTATATCTTTCTCTTATTATCTTTATTCATTCTTATGCTATCAGTGTTTACTCTCTTTCTTTCCGTCATCTCTATCTTATTATTATTATCATTTTCCTATCTATATGTACCCTATGTCTTGCCGTCATCTCTATATCTTTCTCTTATTATCTTTATTCATTCTTATGCTATCAGTGTTTACTCTCTTTCTTTCCGTCATCTCTATCTCATTATTATTGTTATTTTCGTATCAATATGTATCCTGTCTTGCCGTCATCTTTATCTCTTTCTCTTATAATCTTTATTCACAGTAAAGTCCTTTCATTTCATATCACTATTTCTCTCTCATAATGTCTCTCACGTCCGTTCTCCATATTTTATTCATTGCATACTCCACTCGTCAATCATTTCTGATAATAAGCTCTCTCACAATAAAGTAAATGGAAAACAATGCAATATAGTTTATATTTTAAGATTGATTCATTCTTTCTTTGCATATCTATGGCTGTGATAAATGTACTTGAAATCAATTTTATTGAGGGGTAAAGAAGGTGAGAGAACAGATGCGGTGAACATTCATAATGAGACATTTCAATAAGATGCTGATTATGTCATGTATATCACATATAATATATTATGCCTATACCATTTTTACATGCTCATACCAGTGGGCAAAATCAATAACATTCTCTTATTTCTTATTGACTTATCATGGCACAACAAAGAAAAACATCCCCACGACGTCCCTTTTCATGCCCCGCTAAACCGGACATTGACAATAACCTGGGGTAATAGGGATTTCAATGGGCAGATTAGCCCATTGTCAAGGGTGGCTGAGCGGGGTACTTTCAAGTCTCTCCCTATTGAACTTCTTTTCTTCAACAACCTAAATACTAACCTTCTGAATTGTTAGAATACTTGAGCAAGGTATGTAAAGAAAGGTAAGAAGTCCACCTTTCTAATAGATTCGATTTGAAGATGTCTTATCATTGCTAAATAAGAAATTCTAGAGGGATAAAAAACTGCCGTAAATAAGAAAAATTAAACATTATATAATTATGATTATTATAAAAATGATAATTCAAAATATAACAAATGACGGTTCATCGAAAAGCACGTTTTCCGGTCTACAACTTTGCTGCACAATATTTTTCATCATGATCATCCAGTGAAGAGTTATAGCCTCTTGATTCAGCAGAGTCAATAAAGATTCCCTCGAAATGTGTGACCCTAAAAGAATGTGGCACAGGGGGTTTTTTAAGTGGCGCATAAAGAGTTAAGAAAAAAATACTGTTTTATCGAGAATGGCAAGAGGCCGGTTTATTGAAAATTCATAATTTGATTACAAATGGTATTTGGAATGATTCTACAATACTAAACACAAAAGTGAAAGCACAACAACTCTTATTTGATTTTAAATATACAAAATTAAAAAAAGCATTTCCACAGTGTTGGTTGGATAGATTAAGCTATGAATTTGAACAAGAATGTGATATTTCGAATAGGATAGAAATAGAAACAGGGGATAAAGTGAATGTCTTTGTTATGAAGGTGAAAGATTACTATAGTTTGTTATTACGTAAAAAGTCAAAAGAACCAAATATCATTTACTTTTGGAATTTCTTTTTAGATTTGGACAATGACTTTGTTTGGAAAGATGTATTTTTATTTAAATTAAAGCAAATTCGTAATAATAATGTTAAACAATTTAATTTCAAGATGATTCATAGGTTCATTGCCTCAAAAGAAAACTTATATTAATGGCAGATTGTTAAAAATAATTTATGCAACTCTTGTGGACAAGTTGACTCAACTTTTCATTTTATGTTATATTGCAAGGATGTGACTTTGTTTTGGAAAATAATATGTAATTTAATATTTAATCTATTCCAAATAGAAATACAAATAGACCAGAAGATAATAGTTATAGGTAAGGATATTGGAATAAAAAAATATTCACTTCTGAATATTATTTTAAATTATGCGCAATATGCAATTTATAAATGTTACGTTAAGAAGATTGTTAATGGTTCTGTTTACTACCCACATACTTTGTTTTTTGAATTCAAGTCGTTGCTAAGATCATTTTTAAGATATGAATGTGTTAGCAAAGAAAATAATACTAAGCTGGAAGAATTGTTGAATGTACTTTAATCTTTAGCCTATGTTAGGTTTCACCCAATCATTGAGTTATTAATGTACAAATGTATTATTATTATGGAAATAAAAACCTCGCTTGAGGATTACAGAAAAAAAAATATGGCTGGAAAGGGCATATATTCAAGTATCTAAATCCCAAAAATGGTACGGGTCTGCCAAGCCATAATGGAGATACGGCCACAGAAAGAAAGCCAATTCTCAGAACTTTAGAGGGCGCTATTTATGTTTTGCATATTCATTGAAGCGTGAAATTTGGCATGGCTATGTGCAATTATGAGATAAAGATACTGTGATATGTAAATACAAAACAGAATTTATATGAGAAAGTTATGGCAGTTTTAGATTTTCAGGGGTCCATTTTTGAGAGATTTTTGACGGAGTCGGTTGCAGATTTAAATTTCGTGTACGAAGATGGCATTTTGAAGGTCAGATAAAACGTCGCAGATGAAAGAGCATCTCTTAGACTATCTAGCGGAATTTGTTAGAAGTTTGTAGGATCTAGGACAGTGGAGATAGGAAGGAAGAAAGAAAGGCCTTAAAATGGACCAGCAACGGACAAAATGGCGCCTGGAGACTATGGGTGGTATTCTCATAAGTTAAGCCGGGACTCAGTCCAGACTAAACAATAATTTTAGCTCGCACTTCTATTGAATGCTAGGTTTTATCTTTCTCCTTCAATATTCATGACAAAGATAATCTACCAAAAACTTTGTTGAAATTCAGTTCATACTCATATTATCTCTTTCTTCCCATTTCATTGCAAAATTAATTTGTTGGAGACTTTTCATTGAAGGATTAAAATAATCTGTACAAGGTAAATGAGTTGGCAACTGGCACTCCATAACAGTGTGGACTAAATAGTACACGCTAACCTAGTACGCGCTACCGGAATACCACCCCATGCCTATTAGATTTGAAAGGAAATGGACATGAGGAAAGCACCTATCTAGGAATAACAAGCACTATGTGCAAAACGAATGGGATTTCCTGACGATAAGGAAAACAAGAAGGAGAAGGAGAATATTAATGGGGCAGAATGTGAACGAAAACAAGGCAATGACGATTTCGTCATTGCAATAAATGGGGCAGAATGTGAAAGAAAACAAGGCAATGACGATATTCGTCATTGCAAATAGGCCAGATTCTGGACTAAGATGTATACAAAACACACAAATCGTAATTAACGTGTGCATGGTACAGTGGTTGTATGTATACAATGCAATCTCAGGGGTGGATCTAGCTTTTTGCCCCGACGGGGGGGGGGGGGGAATTGGGTGCGGGGTTGACCCAGTGGCGGATCCAGGATTTTCCATAAATTGCGCCGTTTTACTTTTTGTTCTTTTTTTTTTCCTTCCCCCTTTTATTTTCCTTCACTTGGCCGCCCAAGGGGAGGGGGTTTAAACCACCGAACCCCCTATATCCGCCCCTGAATCTATGTAGCCTACTCATCGAATTGGCAAATCCACACTGTTAGTGCACTTTGAACGGGCTAATGACCTTCTGCACGCCCGAGTTGGTTCAATCTTTTTTCTACCCTCGCTCTTGCTCTGGGTTTTCCCAATTGCATGTAACGTGACAATGGTTTCTCTTTGTTTGCCATTGCTTAGAATGGTTTCCGCCTCCACATACAAATGCAAATAATGATTCACTGCAAAAAATTGGTAGCTATTATTCTGCAAGTTCCTGCAACAAAAAACGACAGGGCTGTAAAACTAGAACTTCTTGGCAAATTGTTTTAACCGCTAGTATTACAGGAGTGCTCTATGCACGTGTTGTTGCTGTTGTTACTGTGCATAAGGACCAATTAATTTCTTTAAACAAAAAATAAATCGCATGTTCTTTATACACAACAAGATTTTACAAGAACTATATACATGTATAAAATCGAAAAGCTTAACATCAGACAAATTTTGCAACATAGATACCGTATTCGGGAAGCTTGTCTGAAAGCGATAAATTTAAACAGCCATTTTGAGTTTTGACATCACAATATATGCTGCCAATAAAAGGTCGCTTATATATTAAGAAGTGTGCCTAATATTTTGTTGGGTTTTCTTTTTTTAAGCAACAACTTAGAGACATGCATGTTCTGTTGAGTGAAATGAAAAACATTAATTAACCTTTAACCAAACTGTATTCGAAAAGTATATATTGTAATATATATTTTGCTTTAAATATTAATATTTAGTTGTCCTAAATTCGATTCAATCCCTCAAGTGACAAGAAAAATATAGTCTCAGGTATAGAGACCAAACCGTACATAAGACACCATACAGTCATATATCAAGCATCATAGTCCCCTCTCCTCGAAATTGATGGTTAATTTTGTCTAACTATGATGCATAAGAATGATTGAAACCTCAAGAATAGCCATATCTATATCATAGTGTTTAATATGATGATGGTAGGCTCAAACATTGTAATGATGGATAGAAACTAGCGTGGAATATTGTGCTTCCACCATTAACATGGAGAGAACTATTGTAACATTTGCGCGTGGGCATGAAGGCAGTGGGCAGATTGCTGTATGTGATTCAAATAATAATTTCATATTTCATACCACAAGTCAAAGGTCGGTTGATCATTCATTGAAATCCCTCATCCGTTTGTACATCCGTGTGTACATACTGTTGTACATGATACGTGCCTTATAAAGAACTTCCTACATTCAGTAATAATAGACCTACTATGTAACATGCTTATCTAGCCATACGACAAATCTGTATACTATTGAGTGTGTATTTGTTTGTGCGCGTATTCAGGGCGAAATCTGAACAAAGATGGCTACTTCCAGCTCTGTGATTAGGAAAGGGAAGCTAGATGAATTACGACATGAAATATTGTCGTACAAACCAGGCAAGGCTGTACCTTGTGATGATGAACGAGTGGTGTTTCCTGATAAGCTTGTTATTGGTACGATTAATCTGCATACGAATGAAATAGTCCATGTCCTGAGAAGCGCTCTTTATGGAGACATAGAGGCGAGCAAGCTTGCTGATAAACATCAAACATCTACTGAGGATCCGGACTATCTCACCGATTCTATATACGTCATCAAACCAAAAGTCTATATAGGTTTGTATATGAAACAGCGCTATGTTGTTTTGTTTGTGTTTGTTGTAAGTCCGAAATGATACAACGCCTCCACTATGAACATGTATCGTTGGAATTAATTTCATTAAAATAATGAACTGTATGGGAAAATTATGTTTTTGATATTACTTAACCGACGGAATGCTCTTTATCCTAAATAAACTATCATTGTAAAGAATGTCTAAAAAATCAAAATATGTCGGGTAAAACAAAATAATTTATTTTTATTTCTTATTTTGTTCTTTATTGTCTCTTGAAAACTAAAATTCCCACTTGCCCAGAATGAGAGAATGTAAACCCAAATTCCCAATGTGTAGTAAACAATTGATTGATTTGTATGTTTTGCAGAAGAAAATAAACTAAATTCAATTCAATTAAATTGAATATGAAATATGAAAAATTATGGCGGTTTAACAAAACCGCGCGATGATCCTATTTATGCGTGAAATTAACTTCATGTTTAAAACAAAATATTTATAAGGTGTTTTATTTTCTCAATACCAGAGGCAGTACATATAATCGAAATCATGCAATTTACATCTTACTGACTTGAAATCACATTTAGAATAATCAAAATACAATTCAAAAGTATAATTCTTAACTAACATCAATTGCTAAACAAAACAACTCTTTCATACATTTCCTTATTCGTTTGCTTAGTCATTTCATGTTCATTTTCTGCTTCTTTCAAAAACGCTTTATCTGTTGAATTAAACCAAAAATAATAAATGCTTGAACATGAAATATTATAGTCTGTCAAAATATTGTTTTGAAATAAAATATACAAAATACAGTACTACCTCTGAAAAGAAAAAAACTCCCCCAAAGAGAGACAGAGAGACGTTGGTAAATACTACACTATATCGCAATCGTTCGTTATTCATCAATGTCCTAGCTATACTCAGTCTCTTGAATTGTATAATTATATTTGCTAAATATCAGTCGTCTTTAGTTGTTTCATTTTTGTATATTGAGGGTATGAACCATGGCATACGCTTGAATAACCCATTAATTACTGACATCATCCTACCTTTATCGCCTGAAAGGGAGAAATATGTGAACACGTGCGTTCTCTTAAACAATCATTGTTTTAACAGTAAAAAAGAACTCTTAGAATTCTTATTACATGGCACAAATCAAATACATGGAGCGCAAGTAATCATATTTCTTTGAAAAAAATCGAATAAAAACAAATGATTATGTGTTAGGTCGATTTGTATCCGTGGTGGGGGGGGGGGGGAATGATAGGTGCCAAAATGTTTTCGGTAATGGATCAAAGCAACCAAGAGGTAAAAGCGTGTGGCAGGTTGCACCCCCTACCTTCCAAGTTATTCACTTTTTCAAGTCACCCTCAATAAAGATAACATTTCAGAGAATATGGGACCCATGTGGGTCCCACATGGGCTTGCTACCTGGGTTATTATCCTCTCAAGCGCGTAGCAAGGATTTTATTTTAGGGGTGGCGGTAGTGAGCACTCGAAGCGCGCTCCCTAGAGGGTTGGTGCAGGGAGGGGGTGTTTTCCCCCGTCCCGCGCGAAGCGCGGAAGCTTTGATGTTTCATCAAATTATTAGAGAAAGAAGTCGATTCGTTGTACCGTCCTCGACTCTTAATACTTGTCTAAATTCAGTTTCTTTTGACGTTTCATTAGAGTATTAGAGAAAGAAGACGATTCGTTGTACCGTTCTCGACTCTTAATCCTTGTCTGAATTCCGTTCCCCCCCCCCCCCTCTTCCCGCGCGAAGCGTGGAAGCTTTGACGTTTCATTACATTATTAGAGAAAGAAGACGATTCGTTGTACCGTTCTCGACTCTTAATCCTTTTTCTTCCTACGTCCTCTTCCTTTCTTCTCTCTCTCTCTCTCTCTCTCTCTTTTGGGGGACCGGCGTTTTTTGTTTTTTTTTGGAGGGGGAGGGGCGACCGCCCCCACCGCTCCCCTGGCTACGCCCCTGTATCCTCTCTGTCTCTCATTATCTCCCTCTTCCACTCTCTACCTCTTTATTGCACTTTTGCGCTTCGCGCTTAACATTTAGCTCGTTGCTTTTTAACGCTGCGGCTTTGCATTTGGCGCACTGCATTTCTATGATGCTGTTGATTGAATAAATTGAATAAATTCATCAATACCTGAATAAGCCGTACGAGCGAGAATTCAAATTATTCTTGTCTCATATACGGTTTTCTCATTTACGTATGTATTATGGAAATGAGATAACAAAATGTGTATATTGATGGTCATCTTGCGAGTAATAACCATTATCTAACTCTCATCGGGCTCTCATCATTAATTTTTCTCTTCATTTTTTGTTTGTTTGATGGTGAATTGTTGGGGGGATGATTGTACAGGCCACCCCCCCCCCCTCCACCTGAAATATTGGGGGATATATCCCCCATGCACCCGGGATCGACACCCATGGCCATTGATTAATTTAACAGGTTAACTATCTGAAACAGTTCTTGGTTAGATGATGTGTATGTACTTACCTGATCTGCCGGATGTAATTAGTTTGGAGACTCCCTAGCAAGGTGCATGAGCATAAAAGTGTGTATGTTACTTGCAGAAACAGGTACTTGGACATGGTCAATCTTCAAATACGACATTAAGATTAGCAAATAGAACTGCGAATAATTTCATATTTTTGTTATTTCTCAAACAAGGCGCCACACCAAGCATTTCTCAAATACAATTTCAATATCATGAAGCTCAAACAATGATAATATATAGATGCATCATTTCATTAATAGAGAGTGATGTCTTTGGATTTTTAAAAAACATTTTTATTCTGTTGATGTTGTTAAATATAAGTATTTCTGTTCATTTTTTTGGACAAGTACCATTATTTACACTGCCTACTTATAGGCCTATTATACTTAGATTCACGGACTCGGCGTTATTTTGGCACCCCTTATTACTTCTTAGTATGATTCCACGACTTTCAAACACATGTAAGATTCTCTTCATGACACGCATTATGTTCACTGTTTTTATTACCACAACATATTATTTATGTGTAGTTTCTTTAAATATTATAACACAAACAATTCATTTATTTGTGTTATTTTGGCACATCAATTAATAAAACTACAGAAGTTTGACTACTTTGTTCTCTTTCTACTTCTGCATGTAGGCTCATGTTCATAGTATCCAGAAGGTTCATCATGCACAATGTTTCAAATACGTTCTCTTTTACCATCTTACCAGATTCAGACGAAGAATGTGTACGACACCTTGCTGGGAAGGTCGGATGTATGGTACTGTTACTAGGGTGAGTATTAATCTTCTCACTCTCCATATTCACATGGGCAATACATATTTGAATGAAATCGACTACCATTGTTGTAATCGCAGGGTAATGCTGGTACGCTTTTGGCTGCAGTAGATGGTGCCTTTGGAATATTTATATGGTTAAAAGAAATTGTATTTTTGGGAGATTGAAATCAATATATATACTGCCCATTCGCTTGTATAGTAATGCGGATACGTTTGGGCAGGGGGGGGGGCAATGTCATGGTTTGTCCCTAGCGGAAGAATAGTTAGATCCGCCACTGTTTATTACTTTCGTCCATTCAAACATGATTTTATAATGATTCTCCTTACTTCTGTTACCCGAATTTGACAGCAAAGTGCCCGAATATGTTTGATATCTTTACATCTTTAACATCGACATTATGAAGGATTCACGGTCATAAATTTCGGCGCTTGAGGGCGCGTGACATCGTTCTGATACCGCGGACCGAAATAAACACATTTTCGGGGCAATGTGGCAAGGAAAATCAGCAACAATTTCTTTTCTTTGAGGTGGCCTTTGGTAGGGGCGGGTTGAGAATAAAATTGTGGGCATTTCATTATAATTTCCTCTTTAATTATCACCACGTGATAATGACGATTTTGAATCTGTGCATTTTATCCTTTTTATTAGACCGACTACTTTAGACTTACAACATTGGATCAAGACAATAAAGAGGATTACAGGTAAGTTTGCCCATAATCCTTTACGCTATAAGTAGGACGAGTATCTTTAAACAATTGTGAATTAATAAACAATTGCACTGTTGATACACACAATGCAGTGATATAAACCACCATATTGATTACAAGAATGGACGAATGAAGATATGAAGAAATGAATAACATAACGAGCCATATTATTTTCACACATGAAACTTTTGAATATAAAGATTGGTCATTTTTATTTACATAATTATACAGATTTATGTTATTTGCCATGCTATTAAATGGGTTTGGTACGTGTATCTAACGATAATGACACCTGCTATAGAATGTTTATTCAACAGTTATGACTAGGACATAAAACAATCGAGGAAACAACCATAATTCATGCAATATGACCCTAAAATCAAGTACTTATCTTAGTTTTCTACATTATCCATAATGCATTCAACCACTTAATTGCACCTCATCAATTTCGATCATGATGATATCGTCAACTCTAACACGTCAGTTCAATTTGTAAAATTAAATACCTTTTCTTTCCTTGTGCATGCATGCTGATTCTTTCCTCTTTTTGTGTAGGCCTGTATTATTATATAAAAGGCCGCTGTGATTACACATTTTCATTTTCATAGTTGTAAATGTATAATTATATCCTGACTACGGCTATGTTTACTCCCTTTTCCGGTTCTTCTGCAGTCACTTTTCTTTATCACTTTTCTCTTCCCCCTCTCTCTCCATCGATCATTCTCTCACTTGCCAGTTATATCTACAACCCTAGAAAATGGTGGTATACTGTATGCACATACAGCACGTTTAATGGCAGTATTTGAAAGCACAGATGAGAATGAAAAATAAACAGATTCGATCCTTACTCTGGTGTAAAAATATACGACCCCCCCCCCCCCCTCTAAAAAAGAGATTAGGTGATAAATATGGGTTACATAGAGTTCATAAGACGATTAAATGACTTCTTCGATTGAACTGAATTGTTTTCTTTTGGATAGGTCACGTCCCTATATGTGCCAAGGAAACTACCGGGCAAAGTAAAGTCATCGAGAAGGCAAAAATTCAACTAAAAAAGCACCGGATCACTGACATCTATGACGTACCTTCCATTTGTTGCGATCCCTCAGTTGAGACACGGTTGCAGTGGCTTCACCTCCTCCATGGATGCCTGAAGAAAGGTGACGAAGAGATATCTGCTGACCTAATACAGCTTTATTCTTTTCCCAGCTTTGAACGGTTATGGAACCAAGGGAGAAAGGGTGTCACAGAAGCACAGAAGAGGCACGGAGAAGAAATTAAAGAAGGAGAAGAAGCAAAGAAGTTACTCCAAGGAAGAATTACAGACTTAGAGCAGGAACTCAACGAGTTCCGTACAAGTCGCACAAGCATAGTCAGTGAAAATGGAAGACTACAAGATACCATGAAGGTTGAACAAGAAAGGCATGAACATAGTGAAAGGGCAATGATGGAAAACGAGAAAAAAGCAAAACAGATAATGGAGACGTACAAGCAGAGGGAGATGGAATTTAAAAAGAAACTACAATCAAAGGATCTGCGTATCGAAACAATGGCTGAAAATGTACAGAGGACAGAAGAGAAGGCAAGACGTCAGGTTGAGCAACTTAAGCGTGAGACCTGGAAGCTGAGAACCAAAATTCAACTAGAAAGTGAGATACGATCGGCAGAGCAGAAGAAGAAAGCAGAGATACATCAATGGAGTTTCATTCCCTGGATGGCTTCTGGAAAACAAGCTCCGAGTGGTAAGACTTTATTTTCCAATCTCAATTTCCTTTAAAAGTTTTTTTTTTTTTAATTGTACTTAAAGTCAAATCCATTTTCTTGCTTATTTTTGAAATATGTATAAGGTGAAGCTTATCAAATCCAATATGGTCTTTAAAGCTCCCTTCCCCATTTTTGCTATACTTTGAAATTACTTAGAATACCAATACAGTGAACGATAGAGAACATTCTAAATTTGTATCTTAATTTTTATCCCCTTCTCATTCAAACTGACTTCATTCCTTCATGACAGGCACAGCATCATATGAGGATAATTCAACCGGAGGACTGGGAAGGAGTGATACATTACAAGCAGGGTGAGATGAATATCTTTACTCTTTACATGGCAAATTGACAATAAACGCATTATTTCTCTTATAGTGACAACACTACTACGGAATGTACTTTGGTGTGTAAAATGATTGGTGCTAGACGGTCAACAATAGTGCTAAAAATACGGCAACACTTATATTCTATGAATCCAAAATCAGGTTTAGAAATTTCGTGACCACCTTTGATTATGTAAACGAAGAAGTGGATAACAGATTGCAACTTATTAACAAAAACATGCAAATCTTAGCTATACATTCCAGTCTATAGTGATATGAGTTGAAAGTGAAATCCTTTAATAAATTTGAATACAATTTAATAATTCGATCATGTCGAGCATGGTCTCTAAATGGGATCGCTGTCTATTTGTGTCAGTCAACTGCTTTAGGTTGACTTTAACAATGAAATCGTTCTGTAATAAAACAAATAGAAGATGATACTCTTGATTAGAGTTATAATATAACATAATCCTCTATAGTCTCATTACGGGAAGAACTTATTTTGACTTTTTTCTTCTTCACCTAAGTAAAGATTTGTATTAATTTTAAAGTTGATTCGTCATACCTACGTTCTCTGACCGCCCCATGATTATCCTTTTTACCATTCTAGAGAGGAGCCCCCAGATGATGAGTTTGCAGACATCTTAACGAAGATAGCTGACGATCTTTACGATGAAGCAAAGATCGACAGCCTTGCTGGTCAGCTGGGAATCCTACATGGTGATATACAGAGAGCGCTCATGACCAATGTGAAGTTCAACCGTGTTACCAGTGATGGAACTCGTCATATGCTGAAACAATGGAGAGAAGGTGTGTCCAGGGAAGATGAACGGATTGAGCTAACGAAGGCACTGCACGCTGCCAAGTTGGTCAACCTTGCAGACCTGTATCTCAGCGAAGGTAACGTATATTTTTATTAAGAACAATTGTAGTTTCGTAATCGAGGAACCAATTCAACACTTCAGCAACATACTGTTCTATTCGGTATACAATACGGCCCATGTGTTTAAAGTCAGATTGACGGAATTTTCTGAAGCAGATTCGTTTTACACATTTTTACACTGTTGATATAAATACTAAGGTGACGTAATGCAGAGAGGAGATACTTAAAAAGAGCTTAGGTACTACATTCAGTGAGCATTTTCCTCACGAACGAAAAGCCAAACATATACTTACTGCCAACTTCAAGTTCTCATCTACTATACCTGGTGAACATAAAAATAAAAGAAATTTGAAATTCACTGCGATAAATTCTTCACAATCATAATAAATCAATTCGATGTGTTTTGAGAAATAAACCAATTATCTGTTTTCTTTCTTACTGCCGGTTAGGTGTAGTAGAAGAACAGATCGATGCTGAATATGATAAAGAAGAAGTCAATGATGAGCAGCTCTTTGCTAGAGATGAGGCCTCTCTAGAAGAGGAACAGACCAAAGGACAGACCGACACCCAGATACTTCAGGACGCTACAGCAAGCAATGACCACACTCCTCGAGATGGGCAAACGGGAGACATGGCTTCCAAAACCCAGGATCACTTGACAGATAGAAGTAGGAGTCAACATCCTGACAAATCACCGGTGTGCAGTACACAGAACTTGGATGCATCCGAAGTGACTTCTGGAGACGTGTCCTCTGGAGAAGTTCATGCTGGTGATGATATGACCAATGTAAGTAGCATTCAACCTGCTGACCAATCGTCCGTACATGAAATGCAAGTCCTACCTGAAGATACATGTATGTCTGAGATAGCCCCTCTGGTATCTTCTGGTGGAAAACCCGACGAGGAATCCAACATCTTGGAAGAAGAAGATCTGATTTCTCAACTCGTTCTTATTGATCCATTCCCGGAGAAAATAATGCTCCTTTTCATCCTAAAGATAATAATGGATGTTCCCCAGAGAGTACTCAGTTTATAAATCACCAGAGAATCTTCATCAAGCCAAGTGTACTAACAAAAATCTAAGCTTGTGACGTTCCAGGTTCACTCCTGGATGCTTCATCGGGCCGACCGGTCTCTAATGCCATATGATTCTGGACGTGATGCGTTGTAAGCAGGGGAAAATCCAGTTGATTTGTTTATAACATTTAATGTAACATGTATTTCTAAGCATACTTTGTTCATATTATATTGTAAAACGGCATCTGAGGAACTAACACTTCAACAAGCTCTACTTCAAGTTACTTTCTCTTTTCTCGTGCTTTTTCCATTTTATTTGTCGTTTCCGTTTGCATAGTTTTTGTGATATAATTATTCTTGTATTATGTTTTGCATGAGAAATAATATCATTTGAATTACGGAATTACTAATCAATTACCTGAATGGTTAAGAACAGTAATAGACATAACCTTCATTATCATTATCCTAACCATATTGTGTATATTGATATGTTAAAACTTGTATCCAAACACTGCATACATAATTTCAACTATGCGTTTTTTAATAATATGACAAGAATTTTTTTCAAAGAGTAGATTTTGATTTCTTTTTTGGTAAGTTACATGATTTAGAACTTCAATTAATGTTAGCAATTATTACAATAGCCACTTATTACAGCCGGAGCAAATTTTATATATTTTAAAACTTTAATCTCTCCAAAATATATTAGTTATGGTCAATCGTTTAATGTTCGAATTTCACATTTCATTTTATTGCTTAAACAAATAATTCGAAGCAGAAGAATCGAACTATTTCAATTAAACAAGTTGCAACGCTCGTTTTTATTATTAGAAGTAAATGAATATATGAAACAATAACGAAAAACATGAATGAATAATGAATATTAAAGTAATGAACAAACAGATGTACAAAATATAAACTTTGAATGTATAATACCCACCAACAAACTGTACATAAGTGTCTTAAATTGAATTGTCATTGCTTATTTAAAATACTTTAATTCATTAAAAAAACATTCGCGGCCCGAGAGCTGAATTTTACAAAGTATACATCGGTGAAAAAGTAAAATTGCACGTAATACATATGCGTATTAACCTTATGGTAGTAAAATTGCAATTCGTGTTGTACATATAATATATAATTGTGCTTCTACGACACCTGCTCCAGCTACAATTACTCCGCGGCAATTCAGTACATTATTCAAACTTCCAATCCCAACCCTGAACAAGAAAACTTCACCGCATCCAACGCCAAGACCATTTCAATCTTTATTCCAATTCATAAAAATACAACAACATCAAATATAAAACACAAATGGTACAAAAAATAAATACATAAGTTTCATAATAATATTGTAAAAATGAATGGAAAAGGAGGCGTACGTAAAAAGCCAAGGGTAGGCTTGTAAGAGTGTACGACCCTACAATTTAAATAATGTATGAATATATATTGCAAAAAAATAACAAGTACCAACAATACTGTATCATCATATACCAAAACACAAAATAAAAAATCAACAAAAACAACAACAACAAAAAAAATCAACAAGCACAGACCCAGCCCCCAGACCGGCCCCAACCCCACATCCCTAATGAAATAAAGCCTGGAGTAACCGCAGCCGAAGCATGTGTCGTGTCGCCTTCGTTGTACAAATATGGCACATTACTTGGTACATATTCAGAAATCTGAATATTTGAACCATATTTGTAATAAAATTATGTTGAAGTTTTATATACAATATATAAATACATTTGTTTGAATTTCGAATGAATTACATGTTGCGATTGGCAATTGCATAGCCAGATGGGTAGTGTATTTTCTTCAATAACAGAAACAGAGACAATAACAGAAATCAGTAATATTAATACTCAGCTTTTATACAGCGCGAATTACAATTAACTATCTAAGCGCTTCCAAACTTGGAGATTATTATCCCTGTTTTAGCTGTGCTGCCATTACAGCGCTTTAGCATTTCAAGGTACCCATTTACATCAGCTGGGTTGAGTGTGGCAAATGTAGATCAATGTCTTGCCAAAGGACATTAGTGTCGCGGCGGGACTCAAACCCCGACTTGTGATCAACACTCGACCCCAAATCTGGGAATTATATAATCAAATAGATGCTACAATTAATTAAACAACTTATACTTTGTATAGGTAAAATGCAGATTTTGGTTTGTCTTTGGACCAGTTTAGTAAAATGTAGGGCGGTGTATACAAATGATTTTCGCATAAAAAAAACATGGTTAAAAGGCTGCCATGGTAATGATCGATATATCAATAAAGAAGCAAACAAGATTTTGCACAATTAAATCCGATTCAGTTGCTACCATGATTGGTATCATTCACATATCACATTTCAAATTATACATTTAAGGCTTTGGCAATTTGCAAGAATGTGAAAGCATCAGTATGAAATAAAAGGGAGAAAGAGAGAGAGAGCGAAAGATATATATATATATATATATAGAGAGAGAGAGAGAGAGAGAGAGAGAGAGATAGAGATAGAGAGAGTGATAGAGAGAGAGAGAGAGAAAGAGAGAGAGAGAGAGAGCGCGAGAAGGAGAAGCAGAGGAAGTAAAGGTGCGGAGGAGGAAGAGGAAGAAAGGGTAGGAAAGGAATAATGAGACTGAGTAAAGATTAGCGATCGCATACTTGTTCCCATGAGATGAAGAGAGAGAGAAAGAGAAATGGGGGGGGGGGGGGGAGGCATTGGGTGATAACAAAATTATTGTCTTGTTTGGAGCCAAAAGGGCATTTACCACTAAGTATTTTTTTTCTTCTGGCTCTAAACAGGCAGTTCATATTTTAAAACAGAGCTGTACATACGATGTATATGTAAATAGAGAGAGAGAGAGAGAGAGAGGGGGGGGGGGGGAGGGGGAAGAGTGTGACAATGACAATGACAATGACAATGACAATGACAATGATTTTTTTATTTCTTTAACGGCCCCTTCTGGGGCATGGAAGAAATACAGTTGAATAGTACATATATAATGTTCAACAATGATATTCATATAGATTTTTTTTTTTTTTAAACACACACAGAAAATCTTTAAAAGAAAGAAAATCTTTGGCAGCGAACAACAAACAAAATGAAGGCAAGCTTAAGGATATAGGTCTACTTAAACAAAAAAGATACCCTACATCTGAACTGGCAGTACTAACACTACTATATACATGTATGTACACTATGCTACTAAAAACGGCAACAACCAATTAAACAACAACTCTAAGGTATTAAAAAGGACAAAACAAATTATCCAAAATTAGACATAATGATCTTACAAAATTTGGAAAGGTTCTTTAACTGCTTAACAGAATTTGCATTGAATAACTGATGAAATTTGATAACGTTAGGTCTAATATAATAATATTTCTTAACATACTGCTAATACGAAAGTCATTGAAAGCCGGGCACACCAAAACATAATGAAATTCATCACCCTGCACCTTAATATTACATAGGGAACACAACTCAAGAGGTTGATCAGATAAATAACGACATTTGGTAACTGGCAGCTTGTTATTACCACAACGAAACTTACAAAGAGGTATCCTATATATCACATACGCCCAATTTCAACAAATAGCTCTCCAAACCACCTTCCCGTTTAAAAAGCCTATAATTTAAGCATAAACAATTTCTATAAACTTAATTATTCCAATTTTGCAAATCAATATCGTTTAATCTAAGTTCCAAAGCTGATTTAACCAAACCAAGGTTCAAGGGGGTATCCTCAACCCAACAGAAACAGTTGGAGAGGAAGAAAGATGTAGAGGGAAGGGGAGATGGACGGAGAGAGAGAGAGAGAGAGAGAGAGAGGGAGGGGGAGGGAGGGAGAGAGAGGGTTTTCGGCAAGTTTAAATTCCGCATTTTCACGATTTTATATTAGTAATCATAATTTAAAAACAAGGCAAGGTGGGGGTAAGTTGGTTGCAGAACATTTGAAGAGGCGTCAATGAAAAAGAAAGCCTATAGGTGGCGCTCTTCCTATTTAACAGTTTTTTCCAGCAAGAGTCGCGTAGTGTCGCATCAGATAAATAAATATTGGCCTACTCTCAAACATGTTCTCTCACTCTCGAGAAATAGGTTGTCGACTCAGATATATGACACCCCCCATCCTTTTTAAAAGGATGCTTTTCTAATAGATGAGATGTTCCTCTCTCCGAGAATAAACAAGGTTGCCGAGATTCATTTACTCCAAGTCTTTGATGATATGAAAAGAAAAAACAACAACAAAGAACAATCCATATTGCAAATGTACGATATCACGTATTTTGAAATACATTATTGGGCTCAAGGATTACACCAGGTCATGCTGACTTCTGAATATTATTTGTGTGTATAATGTGCGTACGTTTGCGTATTGAAAGGCATGAAAATCATTTGCGAGCAAGCATAGTGAGTGATCGCGAACACTTAAACAAAAGTATCATTGAAGGCCACATTGTATATTGCATGAGATAAAATACCAGGCATTCAACTTTGTAAAGACAACGGCACCGTCATATTTGTATAACATGGCCTGTTTTCTCATCCAATTTCATCGTTATGTAGAACATGTAGATAGCGGCTGTCAATTATTTAGGTTCCAATGCATATTAAGTCAACGTAAGCCTCTATAAGAGGGCTCCTTTGAAATTGATAAATAGGGGTCAGGGAAAGGGAAAAGAGAAAACCGGGAAGAAAAATTCTCGGAGCCGAGTCTTGTCCTTGAAATATGGTAAAATAGGGGTAAATTTGCGAAAGTGTCATTACAATCTTAGAAATAGGGGTATTCCAAAGTACGATTTTGTCCTTGTTTGGACGTAAAAAAGGGGGTTAAATTTCACAAAATGTCCTTGAAATTGACCGCAAAAGGGGGTTATATGCATTGGTGGTAACGGTCATACGTGTCACTCTTTGCAGGGGAGTGACCCCACCGGGGTGCACAGCCCCCTTGAGCAACATTTCTTTGTGGTTGTTGCTCAACGGGGGGGGGGGGGGATATGGGGCACGTTATTTTTTTAATCAACACCCCCCCCCCCACCCCTCTTGAGAGAGAAAAAATAATAATTGTACGGGGTGCAAAATGTTTGTTCCATCTTTATGTATGCAGGTAGAAGGTGAACGAAACAATTTGTAACGAGGCATTTGTTTGCGTATTCATTTTTGTGAAACATTGTGGAACATATCCACTGGCAGTGCTCCTCATGTAATATAATCAGTGTGTAGTTTCAGAAATGGTATTGTGCCTAAGCGTTGGGGAAGCTCTAATAAAAGTCAAATTTAACACGGACCCACATTAATTTTGCTCTCCCGTTTTAATTACTCGTTAAATACAGAATTAAACTTCTAATAATTGTTATACGAATCAAAACACAGTTTATTAATACACGACAAATTTGAACTCCTACCTTGCGTCGCAAACGCTCCCTGAAACAAAAAGCCCCTCAACTAATTTGTGAAAATTTGATAACCACTTCTTCGAAAAAGATTCCCTAATTGATGATACCGGTAAGATTTGCCCACATGATTGGAAGTATGCTAGTCTGTTTTGTTGATATGGGCCATCTAGTCTAAACTCTTTTCAGTCGCTGTGCGTAACAGTGGCTGCACGATGAGACTAAGGAGCTGTGTGGTTGAAGCTCCTTATTGAGGCTAGGCTGACATCTTACTACATAGGATCTGTGATATTTGACACAGTCAGAGAATGACATAATTAGGCCCTGCTCAAGGCTTTAAGTTTAGGAATTGTATTAAAGTTTGAAATCAAACTCTGTGCG